>NW_027650300.1:0-115047 GCF_965287045.1 Carcharhinus amblyrhynchos | reverse complement strand
GGGCTGGTGCTTATGGAACTGTGTGGGGGCACGTTTCAGCTCCAGCTCGAGGGGAGGAGGGGGCCAGCAAAGGGAATGGTTTATTTCTCTAAACTAAAAGTGGGATTGTGCCGCTTTCTAGCTGGATGAGAAGGAGAGTAGACGCCTTTTCCAGCAGATCATCTCCGCCGTGGATTACTGCCATCGGCACATGGTGGTGCACCGGGACCTGAAACCAGAGAACGTGTTACTGGATGCACAGATGAATGCCAAAATTGCCGATTTCGGTAAGCAGCCCTGTGTTTCCTGCCCCCAGCATCTCTCAGCCCCCTCCTCCCTTTAACTGACCCTTTCCCCACTGCCCCTCCCCCCTAATCCTCTTTCCCATTAAGATTGCCCCCTCCTGATGTCCCCCACTTGGGGAGGGGTCTTTGCAGCGGTTGACTGTCATTGAGGGTGTCAGCAATGACTCACTGGTAGCCCTGTTGCATTTGAGGCCTGCGCTGTTGAGTCTCGGTTTGCTGGCTGACTCCAGCGAATCCAGTGCAATACTGAGGCAGCTCAGCACTGTTGGAGGTGCTGTCTCTCAGTTGGGAAGCTACTCCGAGGTCAGGCCTGCCCCTCAGATGGCTGTAAAAGACCCAGTGCCAGTGTTTTGTACAGGAGTGGGGGAATTCTCCCCAGTGTCTGTGCCAAAGGTTTCCCTGAACCAGCATCAGCTTTTACCATTGTCTGGTTATTACAGCTTGTGGGCTCTTCACTAATGACCAGGATCTAACACTGCAGCTTGGAAGCTGGTATAGGTGGCACCAGGGAAGAGCTTCTGCGTAGAGAGTACGAGGAGCCGGATACCACAAGGGAAAACAGGCTTTTGAACTCTCTACCTCAGGAGATCATTGACTCTTTTTCAGGTGGAGGTCGACAGATTCTTGTTAAACAAGGGGATCGAAGTTTACTGGGGTCGCGGAATTCAAAACACAAACTGATGAGCCATGTTCTTAATGAAAGGCAGAGCAGGCTCGTGGGGCTGAATAGCCTACTTCTGCTCCTGTTCCGTATGTCCACATCAACTGCCATCTGATCTGGAAGGTGGTGTGCTGGCATCTGTAAACACTTGTTTCCTGAATTGGCACAGGCTGGGCACTGATTCCCTTGACCAGGTTCTCTTTGTTGCTCATTGAGTCTTTCTGTGCCGGTGGGCACCAGAGGAGCTGGAGTCTTATTGGCCTCTTTAATCACACTTTGACTTGTTGTTTTGAATTTTATTTAAGTTTTGTTTTGGGTGGTTCCTCTTTAAGGAGCTGTCCCTCACTTTGTTTAATTTGGTTTATTTGATTCGCTGAGGAGATTGTCTCCATGTCGGTATCTCCCACGGTGATTTCATTGTGAGCTGTTCCCAGTTCTCCCCTTTCCCTCTGCCAACAGGCCTCTCAAACATGATGTCCGATGGAGAGTTCCTGCGAACCAGCTGCGGATCCCCCAACTATGCTGCCCCTGAGGTCATTTCCGGAAGGTACTGTCAGCAGTTCCTGTTAAAACAATGCTCAGACCAGCTTCCTGATCCATTCGCCAACCCATCCTAAACAGCAGCTCAGCCTGGCGGGGGGGGTGGTTTCAGTTTCCTCTGTACAGCAAGAGGTCCGAGATTAAATTTGTTGTTGTTATTTTCAATCTACAAACCACAACTTTTTCGTCTTGTTTAAAACCCACAACCCCTAACACAGGACATTGCAGTGGGTGTGTGCGGGGGCGACTCTGTGCGATGTCTGCGTGGGGGCGGCTGTGTGTGATGATTGCGCCTGAGCATGGTTGGGTGATGTCTGTAGATGGTGGGGGTGGTGGGTGTTATGTGAATGCTAGTGTCAGTGTGTTGGATGGAGGTGTATGAGATTCATTCCTGGGTCAGAGGATTGACCTTTGAGGAAAGGCTGAAAGAGCTGGGCCAATATTCTCTGGAGTTTTGATGAGTGAGAGGCGATCTCACTGAAAGATGGAAGATTGCTTGAGACTGTGACAGGTACACACCAAGGTAGGTACCTTGGGGTGGAGACTGTTCCTTTGGTTGTTTTAGGCCTTACAGTCTCAGGGTTTGTAATGTGAGAAATCTGTCTGCTCAGGCTTTGAGGAAAGTTTAGAGTTGTCTCTAGGCTGATACCGGAGATGAGGGGGTTGGACTATGAAGAGAAACTAAATAGACTGGGTCTGTACTTGTTGGAGTTTAGAAGGATGAGGGGGGATCTTATAGAGACGTATAAGATAATGAAGGGGATGGATAGGGTAGAGGTAGAGAGATTCTTCCCGCTTAGAAAGGACAGCAGGACTAGGGGGCACAGCCTCAAGATAAGGGGGGGGGGGGGTGCAGTTTAGATCGGAGTTGAGGAGGAACTTCTTCACTCAAAGGGTGGTGAATCTCTGGAATTCTCTGCCCGTTGAAGTGGTGGAGGCTACCTCACTAAATATATTTAAAACGCGGGTAGATAGGTTTTTGGTAGGCAAGGGAATTAAGGGTTATGGGGAGAAAGCAGGAAAGTGGAACTGAGCCACTTCAGATCAGCCATGATCTTATTGAATGGTGGGGCAGGCTCGAAGGGCTAGATGGCCTACTCCTGCTCCTATTTCTTATGTTCTTATGTCTCCAGCAGGGAGCTGTGGAGACTCCATCTCAGTATGTTCACGGTACGAGAGAAACAGCGAGAGATTTCTGGGCATGCTGAGAATGGAGGAATCTGGGAAATGGCTATGAATGTGGAGTCCGTGTTGTCGGTGAGCCCTCAATGCTGAAGAGTGGAGGGGGTCAAGGGGACAGGAGGCTGATTTGGATCACATTCTAGGGTTTGTGTGTCTGATTGCAGACTTAAAAACCCTCGGCTTAGATACAGGCTCATCTCAGAGTGAACCTGGAAATCTGAGAGTGTGAGCTGTGTATGAGTGCATGTACACGTTGTATGTGTGTGTGTTGCCTCAGACTGTGAGCTGTGTGTGTGTTGTGCTTCCACAAGCCGTATGCTGGGTCTGTGGTTGCTATCTCACTATGTGAGTGTTGGGCGTGTTGTGTTCCCTCAGGCTGTGCACTGGATCCGCAGTTGCTATCTGCGTGTGAGTGAGCGTGTGTGTGTTGGGTGTGTTTCCGGAGACTCTGCACTGGGTCCATAGTTGCTATCTCAGTGTATGTGTGTGTTGTGTTCCCTCAGGATGTGCGTTGGGTCCGCAGTTGCTCTCTGAGTGTGTGTCTGTGTGTTTTTTCCCTCCGGCTGTGCGCTGGGTACGCGGCTGCTATCTGAATGTGTGTGTGTGTGAGCTGTATGTGTGTTCCCTCCGTCTGTGCTGGGTCCGCAGTTGCTATCTGAGTGTGTATGTGTGTGTTGTGTTCCCACAGGCTGTCCACTGGGTCCATGGTTGCTATCTCAGAGTGAGTGTGTGTGTTCTGTCAGGCTGCTCGCTGGGTCTGCGGTTGCTTTCTCAGTGTGAGCTGTGTGTGTTGTGTTCCCTCAGGCTGTACGCTGGGCCCGAGGTTGATATCTGGAGCTGTGGAGTGATTCTGTATGCCTTGCTGTGTGGCACTCTCCCGTTTGATGATGATCACGTCCCCATGCTTCAAGAAGATCTGCGATGGAATCTTTTACACACCGCAGTACCTCAACCCATCTGTTACTAGCCTCCTCAAGCACATGCTGCAGGTGGACCCAATGAAGAGAACTACCATCAAGGACATCCGGTTAGTGCCACAGGCTGGTGTCATGTGAATTCTCCTGAGTGTAGCCACAGGCTGAATGTTCTGGATTCTTGTGTGGCTGGGCCAGCATTTATTGCCCATCCCGAGTTGTTTTTGAACCGAGTGCTTTGCTCAGCCATTTCAGAGGGCATTTAAGAGAGCCAATCACATTGCTGTGGCTCTGGAGTCACATGTAGGCCAGACCGGGTAAGGATGGCAGATTTCCTTCCCTAAAGGACATTAGTGAATCAAATGGGTTTTTACAATGGTTGATTGTAGTTTAGTCATATTTCTGTTATTAGAACATAAGAAATAGGAGCAGGAGTAGGCCATCTAGCCCTTCGAGCCTGCCCCGCCATTCAATAAGATCATGGCTGATCTGTTGTGGCTCAGTTCCACTTTCCCGCCCTCTCCCCATAACCCTTAATCCCCTCTCTTATCAAGAACCCATCAACCCGCTTCTTAAAAATATTTAGCGAGGCAGCCTCCACCACTTCAACGGGCAGAGAATTCCAGAGATTCACCACCCTTTGAGTGAAGAAGTTCCTCCTCAACTCCGTTCTAAACCGCCTCCCCTTTATCTTGAGGCTGTGCCCCCTAGTCCTACTGTCTTTTTTGAGCGGGAAGAGTCTCTCCACCTCTATCCTATCCATCCCATTCATCATCTTATACGTCTCAATGAGATCTCCCCTCATTCTTCTAAACTCTAACGAGTACAAGCCTAGTTTATTCAGCCTCTCCTCATAGCTCAATCCCCTCAACTGGATTTATCTGAATTTGAATGCAGAGCCTGGGCTCCTGCATTACTAGTGCAGAGATACTGCCTCTACACCACCACTGTCGCTGTGTCTGTGTCTGGCGTTCCAGCAAATAGGGTCCAGGTGAAGGCTGGAATGAAGGCACTTTATCTGAATGCACGAAGCATTTGGAATAAAGTGGATGAGCTGGTGGCGCAGATCGGCGCAAATGGATATGAACTGGTGGCCATTACAGAGTCGTGGCTGCAAGGTGACAGGGACTGGGAGCTGAATGTCCAGGGGTATCAAGTGTTTAGGAAGGATAGGCGGGAGGGAAAAGGGGGGGCGTAGCTCTGCTGATTAAGGATAGCTTCAGGGTGGTAGCAAGGGATGATATTGGAGCCAAGGAGCAGAAAGTGGAATCGTTGTGGGTAGAGATTAGGAACAGCAAAGGGAGGAAGACGCTGGTGGGTGTCGTCTATAGACCCCCAAATAATGATCTGGAGGTGGGGCAGGCTGTTAACGCGCAAATAAGTGCGGCGTGCAGGAATGGGACGGCCGTAGTTATGGGGGATTTCAATCTACATATAGATTGGTCGACCCATGTTGGACGCGGTGGGCTCGAGGAGGAGTTCTTGGAATGCTGCCGGGATAGTTTCCTGGAACAGTGTGTGTTGGAGCCGACGAGGGGAGCGAGCTATCTTGGATCTGGTGCTGTGTAATGAGGCGGGTAGAATTAGGGACCTTGTGGTGAAGGATCCTCTTGGGGAGAGTGATCATTGTATGGTGGAGTTTCTGGTGCAGATGGAGGAGGAGAAAGTGAGTTCCCGGACACGCGTCCTTTGTTTGAACAGAGGGGAGTACGGTAGGATGAGAGAAGAATTGGCGAATGTGGACTGGGGGAGCGCGTTGGAGGGAGGGTCTGCTGAGAAGCAGTGGAGGATCTTTAAGGAGATCTTTCTTGGTGCTCAGCAGAAATTTATTCCGATGGTCAAAAAGGACAGTAGGAGGAGAGGTAATAAGCCGTGGATAACGAGGGAGGTGAAGGAAAGTGTTAAATTAAAAGCGGAGGCATTTGGAGTAGCTAAGAGTAGTGGGCGAGAAGAGGATTGGGAGAGGTTTAAATGTCAACAACGATTGACAAAGAAGTTGATAAAGAAGGGTAGGAGAAACTATGAAGCTGGGCTAGCGCTTAATATAAAAAAGGATAGCAAGAGTTTTTATAAATATATAAAAAGGAAGAGGCTGGCTAGGGTGAACGTTGGTCCCTTAGAGGATGAGGAGGGGGACTTAGTGGTAGGGGATGGGGATATGGCTGAGGTCTTGAATAACTTTTTTGTTTCTGTCTTCGCGGAGGAGGACGTGAATAATTTGCCGGGTGTTAGAAATGGAAAGGTGGTAGGACTGGAGAGTCTTAATGACATTACTGTTACTAGCGAGGTGGTGCTCAACAGACTGGAGGGACTGTTGTGGACAAGTCGCCAGGACCGGATGGAATGCATCCGAGGGTTCTGAAAGAAGGTGATAGTGGATGCCTTGGTGGTTATTTTCCAGACGTCGCTGGATTCCGGGGAAGTGCCGGAAGATTGGAAAACGGCTAATGTTACGCCGTTGTTTAAGAAGGGTGCCAGGCAAAAGGCAGGGAATTATAGGCCGGTTAGTTTAACGTCTGTTGTAGGTAAAATGTTAGAATCTGTCATCAAGGAGGAAATAGCGAGGCATCTTGAGAGGAATTGCTTGATAGAGCAGACGCAGCACGGTTTCGTTAAAGGGAAGTCGTGTCTGACAAATTTACTGGAGTTCTATGAGGATGTGTCTAGGGCGGTGGATACACTCAAAGGGTGGTGAATCTCTGGAATTCTCTGCCCGTTGAAGTGGTGGAGGCTGCCTCGCTAAATATTTTTAAGACGCGGGTTGATGGGTTTTTGATAAGAGAGGGGATTAAGGGTTATGGGGAGAGGGCGGGAATGTGGAACTGAGCCACGACAGATCAGCCATGATCTTATTGAATGGCGGGGCAGGCTCGAAGGGCTAGATGGCCTACTCCTGCTCCTATTTCTTATGTTCTTACGGATATAAGTAATGGAGTTCACAGAATATCGCAGTGCAAAAGAGGCTCTTCAGCCCCTCAAGTCTGTACCGACACATGAGAGCCCTGACCTGCCCACCTAATCCCACCTGCCAGCACTTGGCCCATGGCCCTGAATGTGACGACGTGCCAAGTGCTCATCCAGGTACTTTTTAAAGGATGTGAGGCATCCTCCCAGGCAGCGCATTCCAGACCCTTACTGCCCTCTGGGTAAAAAAATCTTTCCGTCAAATCTTCCCTAAACCTCTCACCCCTCACTTTTAACTTGTATCCCCGTGTAATTGACCCTTCAACTAAGGGGAACAGCTGTTCCTTTTATTAAATATGTAAAACGGTGAGAAAACATTATATAGCAATAGTTAAAATGGAAGTATTGAACGAAAACAGTGGCGAAACGTTATAAAATAGTGATGATTTATTAAACAGGGCAGGGCTGTGCTAACCAGATTGAACCACAGGCCCAGCCCCCATTCTGCCAGCCTGTTTGCTTTTACACAGCCCCTCCCAAACTCTCAGCGATCACTGATGGATTTGCAGAGAGAGAGACTTTGGGGTGGTGAACTTTTTCTTTAATTGTTGTTTGAGGTCTCACTATTTCAGCAAGTCGCTGGGTCTTCCTGATATTTTTATATCAGTTTCAACACTTCAGCTCCAACGCCAGTGCAAATACCATTATTGACAATGAAAAGCAGGAAATGCTGGATATACTCAGGCAGCCAGTGGAAAGGGAAATCAGAGTTAACGTTTAGGATCGATGTCCTTTCATTACAATATCATCATCAAAGGTAATTTTTGTCTTGTTACCTTTTGTGTAGCACCTTATTGAATACGTCGTTAGAGAAGACTATCAGCAGCTGAAATAAGCCACGGTGTTAGGGGTTAGTATCAAGTGGAGTATTAGACAGAATTACTGAGAGTGTAGAGCACACAAACAGACTATTTGGCCTGTCCTGCTGTTACTACCCTACATTGAAGCTTGATATTAAAGCTCTTTAATATCAACTATCTGCCTATTCCTTCCTCCCTCGTTGTTACCAGCCTCCCATTTAATCACCACAACTATTCCCAGTGGTAGCGAGTTCCACATTCTCACACTCTCTGACCAGGGAAGTTTCTGTTGAATTGATGCTGGGGCCTCAGCTATTTACCATTTATATAGATGATCTGGAGGAGGGAACCGAGTGCAGGGTGTCGAAATTTGCTGATGACACCAAGATTGGGGGAAAGGCAAATTGTGCGGAGGGTGTGGAGAGTCTGCAGAAGGATCTAGATAGGCTGGGCGAATGGGCCAGGAACTGGCAAATGGAATTTAATGTTGGCAAGTGCGAGGTGGTCCACTTTGGTAGGAAGAATGGTAGGAAGGACTATTACTTACGTGGCGAAAAACTGCAGCAGGCGACGGTGCAGAGGGACCTCGGGGTCCTTGTGCATGAGTCGCAAAAACCCAGCCTGCAGGTGCAGCAGGTGGTCAGGAAGGCGAATGGGATGCTGGCCTTCATAGCGAGGGGGATTGAATATAAAAGTAGGGAGGTCTTGCTGCAGCTGTATAGGGCATTGGTGAGGCCGCAGCTGGAGTACTGTGTGCAGTTTTGGGCGCCGCACCTGCGCAAGGATATTTTGGCCCTGGAGGGAGTGCAGAGGAGGTTTACTAGGCTGATACCGGAGTTGAGGGGATTGAGCTATGAGGAGAGGCTGAATAAACTAGGCTTGTACTCGTTAGAGTTTAGAAGAATGAGGGGAGATCTCATTGAGACGTATAAGATGATGAATGGGATGGATAGGGTAGAGGTGGAGAGACTCTTCCCGCTCAAAAAAGACAGTAGGACTAGGGGGCACAGCCTCAAGATAAAGGGGAGGCGGTTTAGAACGGAGTTGAGGAGGAACTTCTTCACTCAAAGGGTGGTGAATCTCTGGAATTCTCTGCCCGTTGAAGTGGTGGAGGCTGCCTCGCTAAATATTTTTAAGAAGCGGGTTGATGGGTTCTTGATAAGAGAGGGGATTAAGGGTTATGGGGAGAGGGCGGGAAAGTGGAACTGAGCCACAACAGATCAGCCATGATCTTATTGAATGGCGGGGCAGGCTCGAAGGGCTAGATGGCCTACTCCTGCTCCTATTTCTTATGTTCTTATGTTCTTATGATTAGTTGCGATACTGTACAGGTGATCACAGAACCCCTACGATGCAGAAGGAGGCCATTCGGTCCATAGAGTCTGTACCGACCACAATGCCACCCAACCCCTATCCCCATAAACCCATGTATTTACCCTGCTAGATCTCCAACACTAAATGACAACTTTAACATGGCCAATCTACCTAGCCTGCATATATTTGGACTGTGGGAGGAAACTGGAGCACCTGGAGGAAACCCACACAGACACAGGGAGAACATGCAGATTCCACACAGACAGTGACCCAAGCTGTCCCTGGCACTGTGAGACAGCAGTGCTAACCACTGTACCACTGTGCCTATTTGTGACCTCTGCAAGTGGACATGTTTTCTCTAACCTTTTCAAACCCTTTTATAATATTGAAGGAGCTCATTGCCAGCGCCTCCTCACCCTTCTGCTTTGTAGAGGAAAGAGCCGCAGCTTGTTCACCCATTCCTGATAAAGCACAACTCTGTGGACAGGAAATTCGGAAGTGGAAAATGCAGAAAAGCCTGCAAAATTGAATAGAACATAGAACACTACAGCACAAACAGGCCCTTCGGCCCACGAGTTGTGCTGATCACATCAACACCTACCAATCTATAGACCTATCTATAACCCCCAATCCCATAAAACCCCATATACTCATCTAGAAGTCTTTTAAAAGACCCCAGCGAGTTTGCCTCCACCACCACTGACGGCAGCTGATTCCATTCACTCACCACCCTCTGAGTGAAAAACTTACCCCTAACATCACTTCTGTACTTTCCTCCCTGCACCTTAAATCTGCATCCTCTCGTAGCGACCATTTCAACCCGGGGAAATAGCCTCTGAGAATCCACCCTATCTATTCCTCTTAACATTTTATAAACTTCTATCAGGTCGCCTCTCAACCTTCGTCTCTCCAGGGAAAAGAGTCCCAGCTCCCTCAACCTATCTTCATAAGGCATGCCTCCCAGCCCAGGCAACATCCTTGTAAATCTCCTCTGTACCCTTTCAATAGCTTCTATGTCTTTCCTATAGTGAGGCGACCAGAACTGCGCACAGTACTCCAAATGAGGCCTGACAAGGGTCTTATAAAGTTGCAGCATTACCTCCCGACTCCTAAACTCAATCCCTTGATTGATGAAGGCCAGTACACCATACGCCTTCTTGACCACATCCTCCACCTGCAAGGCCGATTTAAGAGTCCTGTGGACCCGGACCCCAAGATCCTTCTGCTCTTCAACACTGCTAAGACTCCTACTAAGAATAGGGTTAACGTTTCAGGTGGATGGTGCCTGAGTGGGGGTAAGAGGCATTTCAAACACTCCCCAGCTCTGATGAAAGGTCGCAGACCTGGAATGCCAACTCCATTTCTCTCTCCACACATGCTGCTTGACGTGATGCCTGTTTCTCGTCTGTTCAGCCTTTGCTGATTCTTGATAAGCTCTCTGTACTGGTATCATTGAGTATCTTTAAGACAGAGATAGGTAGGTTCTTGATCAATAAGGGGATGTGGGGAAAAAGCAGGAGAATGGGGATGATTGAATGGCGGGAGCAGACTGGATGGGCCGAGTGGCCTGATTCTCCTCTGTCTTAACATTCTGGTAAAGGAATACTCTCCATCCTTTCAGGGAACACGAGTGGTTTAAACAGGATCTGCCCAAGTACCTGTTCCCAGAGGATCCAGCCTACAGTACCAGTATGATCGACGATGAGGCCCTGAAGGAAGTGTGTGAGAAGTTTGAGTGCAGCGAGGAGGAGGTGTTGAACTGTTTGTACAGCCGTAACCACCAGGACCCACTGGCTGTGGCCTACCACCTCATCATTGATAACCGGCGCATCATGAACGAGGCGAAGGATTTCTACCTGGCCTCTAGCCCGCCTGACAGTGCCTCCTTCCTCGATGACCAGCACTTTGTCTCCAGGGTTCACCCTGAGAGGGTTCCCTTCCTGGTGGCGGAGGCTGCTCCCCGCCCCAGGCACACCCTGGATGAGCTGAACCCCCAGAAATCCAAACATCCCGGCGTGCGCAGAGCCAAGTGGCACCTGGGCATCCGGAGCCAGAGCCGGCCCAACGATATCATGGCCGAGGTGTGTCGAGCCATGAAACAGCTGGGGTACGAGTGGAAGGTGAGGAACAGCTGGGAACGGGGAAGGGGAGAGGGGGTAGAGAGAAACAGCTGGGAACCGGGGCGGGGGGGGTTGGAGAGGGGGTAGAGAGAAACAGCTGGGTACGGTGGGGGAGGAGAGAGAGAAACAGCTGGGTACGGGGGGGAGAGAGAAACAGCTGGGTACGGGGGGAGAGAGAAACAGCTGGGAACCGGGGGGGGGGGAGGAGAGGGGGTAGAGAGAAACAGCTGGGTACGGTGGGGGAGAGAAACAGCTGGGTACGGGAGTGAGAGAAACAGCTGGGAACCGGGGCGGGGAGGAGAGGGGGTAGAGAGAAACAGCTGGGTACGGTGGGGGAGGAGAGAGAGAAACAGCTGGGTACGGGGGGAGAGAGAAACAGCTGGGTACGGGAGTGAGAGAAACAGCTGGATATGGGGGGAGAGAGAAACAGCTGGATACGGGGAGAGAGAGAAACAGCTGGGTACGGGAGTGAGAGAAACAGCTGGATACGGGGGGAGAGAGAGAAACCGCTGGAGTACGGGAGGGGGAGAGTGAGAAACAGCTGGGGACGGGGGGGAAGAGAGAGAGAAACAGAATGGGGACGGGGGGAGAGAGAAACAGCTGGGTACGGGAGTGAGAGAAACAGCTGGGTACGGGGGGAGAGAGAGAAACCGCTGGAGTACGGGGGGGGGGAGAGTGAGAAACAGCTGGGGACGGGGAGGAAGAGAGAGAGAAACAGGATGGGGACGGGGGGAGAGAGAGAAACAGATGGGCACGGGAGAGGGAGAGAGAAACAGCTGGATACAGGGGGGAGAGAGAAACAGCTGGGTACGGGGGGGAAAGAAACAGCTGGGTACGGGGGGGGGAGAGAAACAGCTGGGCACGGGGGAGAGAGAGAAACAGCTGGGTACGGGCGGGGACAGAGAAGCAGCTGGGTACGCGGGGGTAGAGAAACAGCTGGGTACGGGGGGGAGAGAGAGAAACAGCTGGGTACGGGGGGAGAGAGAGAAACAGCTGGGTACGGGGGGGGAAAGAGAAACAGCTGGGTACGGGGAGGAGAGAGAAACAACTGGGTACGCGGGGGAGAGAGAGAAACAGCTGGGTACGGGGGGAGAGAGAGAAACAGCTGGGTACGGGGGAGAGTGAGAAACAGCTGGGGTACAGGAGGAGAGAGAGAAACAGCTGGGGTACAGGAGGAGAGAGAGAAACAGCTGGGGTACAGGAGGAGAGAGAGAAACAGCTGGGGTACAGGAGGAGAGAGAGAAACAGCTGGGGTACAGGAGGAGAGAGAGAAACAGCTGGGGTACAGGAGGAGAGAGAGAAACAGCTGGGGTACAGGAGGAGAGAGAGAAACAGCTGGGGGAGGGGGAGAGTGAGAAACAGCTGGGTACGGGGGGAGAGAGAGAAACAGTTGGCTACGGGGGGAGAGAGAGAAACAGCTGGGTACGGAGGGGGATTGAGAGAAACAGCTGGGTACGGGGGGGGAGAGAGAGAAACAGCTGGGTACGGGGGGAGAGAGAGAAACAGCTGGGTACGGGGGGAGAGAGAGAGAAACAGCTGGGTACGGGGGGAGAGAGAGAGAAACAGCTGGGTACGGGGGGAGAGAGAGAAACAGCTGGGTACGGGGGGAGAGAGAGAAACAGCTGGGTACGGGGGGGAGAGAGAAACAGCTGGGTACGGGGGGGAGAGAGAGAAACAGCTGGGTACGGGGGGAGAGAGAAACAGTTGGCTACGGGGGGAGAGTGAGAAACAGCTGGGTACGGGGGAGAGTGAGAATGCTCCCTGTCTCTCTTTCCTAACACTTTATTTTCCTGATCTTAGAGGTTTACTGCATGGAAACAGGCCCTTCAGCCCAACTTGTCCATGCTGCCCTTATTTTGAACCCCGAAGCTCATTCTAATCGCTCGCATTTGCCCGCATATCCCTCTATACCCATCGTATCCATGTAACTTCTAAACGCTTTTTAAAGGACAAAATTGTACCCACCTCTACTACTGCCTCTGGCAGCTTGTTCCAGACACTCACCACCCTCTGTGTGAAAAAATTACCCCTCTGGACCCTTTTGTATCTCTCCCCTCTCACCTTAAACCTATGCCCTCTAGTTCTAGACTCCCCGACCTTTGGGAAAAGATGGTGACTATCTAGCTGATCTGTGCCCCTCATTATTTTATAGACCTCAATAAGATCACCCCTCAGCCTTCCACGCTCCAGTGAAAAGAGTCCCAGTCTATCAAGCCTGTCCTTATAACTCAAACCATCAAGTCCCGGTAGCAACCTAGTAAATCTTTCCTGCACTCTTTCTAGTTTAATAATATTTTCTCCATAATAGGGTGACCAGAACTGTACACAGTATTCCAAGTGTGGCCTTACCAAAGTCTTGTACAACTTCAACAAGACATCAAAAACTCAACCAGATTTGTGAGACATGATTTTCCACACACAAAGCCATGCTGACTGATTTTCCTTCCTTTCATTCTCTATCTCTCTTTTCCTTCTCTCCTGGCCCTTTGTTCTTTTTTCCTACACTTTCCCTGATCTGCTCTTTGGTCTTTCCCCTCTAAACCATCTCTCTCTTTCTCTCCCTCCTTTCCCTCCAGCTGGTAAACCCCTATTACCTGCGAGTTCGGAGGGTCAACGCCACGACAGGCACCTTTTCCAAGATGAGTCTTCAGTTGTATCAGGTGGACAGTCGTACCTATCTGGTGGATTTCCGCTGCATTGAAGGTGATTATTTGTGGAAAGCCTCTCCTCAGCTCCCCCCAGCACATCCCACTGGAAACTGAGAGCTTTCAACCCCCCATCAACGCTGCTTCTCCAGCTTTCAGGAGAGATGGAGCTGAGGGATAAGCTAAACAGGAGGGGGCATGGTGATCTGGGAAGGAAATGTACAGTACAGAGCGCAGGGAGGGGTCCAGGGTTGGTTAGGTAAGGGGGTACGGGATTGATTGCTGTAAGGGGGGGGTACGGGATGGATTATGAATGTGGCGCGGTACAGAGTGGATTACGGTAATGGGGAGGCGGGGTACAGGGTTGATAATGGTAAGGGGCGGGGTATGGGGTGGATTATGATAATGGGAGGGGTACGGGGCTGATTATGGTGAGAGGAGGGGTACAGGGTGTATTACGGTAAAGGGGAGGGGGGGTACAGGGTTGATAATGGTAAGGGGCGGGGTATGGGGTGGATTATGATAATGGGAGGGTACGAGGTGGATTATGGTGAGAGGAGGGGTACAGGGTGGATTATGGTAAGTGGCACGGTACAGGGTGTATTACGGTAAAGGGGAGGGAGGGGTACAGGGCCGATTACGGTAAGGGGAGGGGTACGGGGCTGATTACGGTGAGGGGAGGGATACAGGGTGGGTTACTGTGAGGGGAGGGGTACAGGGTGGATTACGGTAAAGGGGAGGGAGGGGTACGGGGCTGATTATGGTGAGGGGAGGGGTACGGGGTGGATTATGGTAAGTGGCACGGTACAGGGTGGATTACGGTAAGGGGAGGGGTACGGGGTTGATTATGGCAAGGGGCCGGGTATAGGGTGGGTTACGGTGAGGGGAGGGGTACGGGGTGGGTTACGGTGAGGGGAGGGGTACGGGGCAGGTTACGGTGAGGGGAGGGGTACGGGGTGGATTATGGTAAGGGGCCGGGTACAGGGTGGGTTACGGTGAGGGGAGGGGTACGGGGCGGGTTACGGTGAGGGGAGGGGTACGGGGCGGGTTACGGTGAGGGGAGGGGTACGGGGCGGGTTACGGTGAGGGGAGGGGTACGGGGCGGGTTACGGTGAGGGGAGGGGTACGGGGCGGGTTACGGTGAGGGGAGAGGTACGGGGCGGGTTACGGTGAGGGGAGGGGTACGGGGCGGGTTACGGTGAGGGGAGGGGTACGGGGCGGGTTGCTGTGAGGGGAGGGGTACGGGGCGGGTTGCTGTGAGGGGAGGGGTACGGGGCGGGTTACTGTGAGGGGAGGGGTACGGGGCGGGTTACGGCGAGGGGAGGGGTACGGGGCGGGTTGCTGCGAGGGGAGGGGTACGGGGCGGGTTACGGTGAGGGGAGGGGTACGGGGCGGGTTACGGCGAGGGGAGGGGTACGGGGCGGGTTACGGCGAGGGGAGGGGTACGGGGCGGGTTACGGCGAGGGGAGGGGTACGGGGCGGGTTACGGCGAGGGGAGGGGTACGGGGCGGGTTACGGCGAGGGGAGGGGTACGGGGCGGGTTACGGCGAGGGGAGGGGTACGGGGCGGGTTACGGCGAGGGGAGGGGTACGGGGCGGGTTACGGCGAGGGGAGGGGTACGGGGCGGGTTACGGCGAGGGGAGGGGTACGGGGCGGGTTGCTGTGAGGGGAGGGGTACGGGGCGGGTTGCTGTGAGGGGAGGGGTACGGGGCGGGTTACTGTGAGGGGAGGGGTACGGGGCGGGTTACGGCGAGGGGAGGGGTACGGGGCGGGTTGCTGCGAGGGGAGGGGTACGGGGCGGGTTACGGCGAGGGGAGGGGTACGGGGCGGGTTACGGCGAGGGGAGGGGTACGGGGCGGGTTACGGCGAGGGGAGGGGTACGGGGCGGGTTACGGCGAGGGGAGGGGTACGGGGCGGGTTGCTGTGAGGGGAGGGGTACGGGGCGGGTTACGGCGAGGGGAGGGGTACGGGGCGGGTTACGGCGAGGGGAGGGGTACGGGGCGGGTTACGGCGAGGGGAGGGGTACGGGGCGGGTTGCTGTGAGGGGAGGGGTACGGGGCGGGTTGCTGTGAGGGGAGGGGTACGGGGCGGGTTACTGTGAGGGGAGGGGTACGGGGCGGGTTACGGCGAGGGGAGGGGTACGGGGCGGGTTGCTGCGAGGGGAGGGGTACGGGGCGGGTTACGGCGAGGGGAGGGGTACGGGGCGGGTTACGGCGAGGGGAGGGGTACGGGGCGGGTTACGGCGAGGGGAGGGGTACGGGGCGGGTTACGGCGAGGGGAGGGGTACGGGGCGGGTTGCTGTGAGGGGAGGGGTACGGGGCGGGTTACGGCGAGGGGAGGGGTACGGGGCGGGTTACGGCGAGGGGAGGGGTACGGGGCGGGTTACGGCGAGGAGAGGGGTACGGGGCGGGTTGCTGTGAGGGGAGGGGTACGGGGCGGGTTGCTGTGAGGGGAGGGGTACGGGGCGGGTTACTGTGAGGGGAGGGGTACGGGGCGGGTTACGGCGAGGGGAGGGGTACGGGGCGGGTTGCTGCGAGGGGAGGGGTACGGGGCGGGTTACGGTGAGGGGAGGGGTACGGGGCGGGTTACGGCGAGGGGAGGGGTACGGGGCGGGTTACGGCGAGGGGAGGGGTACGGGGCGGGTTACGGCGAGGGGAGGGGTACGGGGCGGGTTACGGCGAGGGGAGGGGTACGGGGCGGGTTACGGCGAGGGGAGGGGTACGGGGCGGGTTGCTGTGAGGGGAGGGGTACGGGGCGGGTTATGGTGAGGGGAGGGGTACGGGGTGGGTTACGGTAATGAGAGAAGGTGAGAAGGTAATGCGAGTTTCAAAAGCTTGGCACTAAATTAGAAAGCAAAAGCTGAAAGATATTTCAGTTCGAAAGGATCTCAGGATTGAAGGTGCGATTTGCTAAACAAAAAAATAGGGAGGATAGTGAGATGTGAAGAGGACTCAAGGAGTGACATAAGAGCATAAGAACATAAGAAATAGGAGCAGGAGTAGGCCATCTAGCCCTTTGAGCCTGCCCCGCCATTCAATAAGATCATGGCTGATCTGTTGTGGCTCAGTTCCACTTTCCCGCCCTCTCCCCATAACCCTTAATCCCCTCTCTTATCAAGAACCCATCAACCCGCTTCTTAAAAATTTTTAGCGAGGCAGCCTCCACCACTTCAACGGGCAGAGAATTCCAGAGATTCACCACCCTTTGAGTGAAGAAGTTCCTCCTCAACTCCGTTCTAAACCGCCTCCCCTTTATCTTCAGGCTGTGCCCCCTAGTCCTACTGTCTTTTTTGAGCGGGAAGAGTCTCTCCACCTCTATCCTATCCATCCCATTCATCATCTTATACGTCTCAATGAGATCTCCCCTCATTCTTCTAAACTCTAACGAGTACAAGCCTTGTTTATTCAGCCTCTCCTCATAGCTCAATCCCCTCAACTCCGGTATCAGCCTAGTAAACCTCCTCTGCACTCCCTCCAGGGCCAAAATATCCTTGCGCAGGTGCGGCGCCCAAAACTGCACACAGTACTCCAGCTGCGGCCTCACCAATGCCCTATACAGCTGCAGCAAGACCTCCCTACTTTTATATTCAATCCCCCTCGCTATGAAGGCCAGCATCCCATTCGCCTTCCTGACCACCTGCTGCACCTGCAAGCTGGGTTTTTGCGACTCATGCACAAGGACCCCGAGGTCCCTCTGCACCGTCGCCTGCTGCAGTTTTTCGCCACGTAAATAATAGTCCTTCCTACCATTCTTCCTACCAAAGTGGACCACCTCACACTTGCCAACATTAAATTCCATTTGCCATTTCCTGGCCCATTCGCCCAGCCTATCTAGATCCTTCTGCAGACTCTCCACACCCTCCGCACAATTTGCCTTTCCCCCAATCTTGGTGTCATCAGCAAATTTCGACACCCTGCACTCGGTTCCCTCCTCCAGATCATCTATATAAATGGTAAATAGCTGAAGAAGGTGAAGTGAATGGGCAAGGATCTGGTGCTGGGTCCACTGATATCTCTCATTAATATTAATGATTTGGATGAAAATATAGGAGGCATGGTCAGTAAGTTTGCTGATGACACTAAGGTTGGTGGCATAATGGACAGTGAAGAAGTTTGTCTAAGATTGTAACAGGATCTTGATCAATTGGGCCAGTGGGCTGATGAATGGCAGATGGAGTTTAATTTAGACAAATGCGAGGTGATGCATTTTGGTAGATTGAACCAGGGCAGGACTTACTCAGTTAATGGTCGGGCGCTGGGGGAGAGTTACAGAACAGAGATCTGGGGTACATGTTCATAATTCCTTGAAACTGGGGTCACGGATGGACAGAGTGGTGAAGAAGGCATTCGGCATGCTTGGTTTCATTGGTCAGAACATTGAATACAGGAGTTGGGACGTCTTGTTGAAGTTGTACAAGACATTGGTAAGGCCACACTTGGAATACTGTGTACAGTTCTGGTCACCCTATTATAGAAAGGATATTATTAAACTAGAAAGAGTGCAGAAAAGATTTACTAGGATGCTACTGGGGCTTGATGGCTTGAGTTATAAGGAGAGGCTGGATAGACTGGGACTTTTTTCTCTGGAGCGTAGGAGGCTGAGGGGTGATCTTATAGAGGTCTATAAAATAATGAGGGGCACAGATCAGCTAGATAGTCAATATCTTTTCCCAAAGGTAGGTGAGTAGGAGCTTGTGCTTCAGTTGTCCAGGGCCACGTCTGGAGCACTATGGATAGTATTGGTCTTATTTAAGGCAGGATGTAAATGTGTTAGAAGCAGTTCCGAGGGGTTTAACTAGACTGATACCTGGAAAGGGCAGGTTGTCTTGTGAAGAAAGGTTAGGGCTTGTAACTGCTGGAGTTTTAGAAGAGTGAGAGGTAACTTGATTGAAACCTTTAAGATCCTGAGCAGTATTGGACAGGATGGATGTGGAGAGAATGTTTCCCCTTGTGGGAGAATCTAGAATTAGGAGGTCACTTATTTAAAACGGAGATGAGGAGAATTTCTTTCTGATGGTGTGTTTCTGGAACATTCTTCCTCAAAAGGCAGTGGAAGCAGAAACTTCAGTATGTTTAAGGCAGAATCTTGATTAACGAGGGGCTGAAGGTTACTAGGGGCAGGGATGTGGGGTTGAGGTTACAATCAGTTAAGCCATGGTCTTACTGAATGGTGGGGCAGGATCAAGGGGCCAAGTGGCCTGCTGATACTCCTAATTTGTACGTTGACATGCACAGGGTAGGGTACAGCACAGAGTGGAGGGAGGTGGTACCTGGTGGTGTGTAGTAAGTAGGGTACAAGGTGTAATGAATGGTCTGTCTTTAAGTGATGGAGTGGGAGAGGTCGAGGGAGGAAGTGAGGGTGAGATGACAGTTTGAGGGGGTTTTGTTGGGTTTTAGGTGGAGAGGGGTCCTGGCTCTGAGGTAGAGGCTGGGGAGAGGGCGCAGTGTGTTGCTGATCTGCTGACTCTCATAGCTATCTGTCTTACTAACAGCGGATGAGGTGATTGAACCCAAATCCGGGTCCACCACTCCCCGGCGTTCTGGCTCCATCGGCAGCTACCAGCGAAGCGGCTCCAAAAACGACTCGGACACCGATTCCACGGGGAAGCCTGCTGATGGGGCCATGTCCTGGTCTGGGACCTCACTGGGAGAACCTGGCCTTCCCTCTGAGCTGAACCCTAGGCCTGGCAGTCACATCATTGAGTTCTTTGAAATGTGTGCCAACCTGATTAAGCTGCTGGCTCGATAATGGGCGCTGGTTCCTCCTGTCTCTATCTCCACATTACACTGATTGACTTTCGCAAGCAATGCACAAGGCAACTTGGAGAAACAGATCAATGCTTTGAAACATCTTGCTCTAAACCTCTATCGCACTTTAAAGTGGGGAAAGCTACTGCCAGCAGTGTGAATCAGCAAGTGAGGCTGACAGTCCAGAGTTACTAATGTGTTCCCTTTTCTCTCTGTCACGTGTAAGCCTTGTCCTTAGCTGTCTGTAGCTGGTGGTATGCTGCTGTGAATCCATTGCTTTGCTGCATATTTTACAATGTGGAAGCATCGTATGTCAGACTGGAACCCAGTGTTTGCCCTGTGCGACACTCGCTCCTCTCTGTTCTAATTGTCCATGTCTGCCCATTGATTGGAACCGATTCATACCCAACTCGGCAAGTGAATTCAGCAAGAGATGAGCAGAATCGCCTGGCAGCTCTTCACATAGAGAGGCTCGACAGTATAAAGCCCCAAAGACACCCCCTCCCCAGCCTACAGCACTGTGCAGCAGACATTGTTTCACACACTGATGGTGTGGACCTGTCTGCTGTCGGTAATATTTGCAATACTGTACTGAACAGTCCCACCTTGGGCTTTTGTCCATGGATCATTGCACAATTTGAAACTCTTTATTCTGCTAGTATTAGCTCGACCTGTCTGTGTGGCCCTGAGAGAACGTGGTCTCCCAGGAGGAATGTACTGGCTTCTTATCTTCAGCTGCTGGGATGTCAGCTGACTAGGAATGTTTATAGTTCCCTGGAGCCTGGGTTTCGGAACTCGGTCTGCTGTGTGATGTGGGGAGAGCTGCAGTTGGAGAGGAAAGTCCTGAGTTGGATTTAAGTAGCGACTCTAATACAAAAGAACAGGGCAACACAGGAACAGGCCCTTCAGCCCTCCAAGCCTGTGCCGATTAGTGAAAGATCCCATTTCCCTGCACTATGGATTAGCCACACTCTATTTCCTCCTTGCTTTTACAGTGTAGCAGCTATCAAAATAGTCAGGGTTTTGCTGTGGAGGTTGGCTGAGTCAGCACAGGTTGGGATGCTCACCGTCCCTCAGGGATTATGGTCATTCTGGAGCCTGTGTATTGAAGCAGGATGTTCAGTGTTACCTGGGGAAAGGTTGGGGTGATGTCTGTTGAAAGCTTTGAGACTTTCAGATGAAACCCAGATTGAGAGCTGGGAGCTCTCTTCCCAGGAGTTTGAGGCTCCAGAACACAGGGCCACTCATTGTGAATTTGTCTCATTTTTCCAGATTGAAAAATAGTTATGTCGGAGATTGGCAGAGGAAGATGAGTAGCAGGTGTTGGGAAGTGTAGAGAGAACTTTCGTCTGTATCTAAACCCATGCTGTATCTGCCCTGGGAATTGCTGCTTCTTTATTCTTTCTTGGTAAGACCAGCATTTGCTGCCCATCCCTAACTGCCCCTGAAATGAGCAGCTTGCTAGAGCAGTTAAGAATCAAGCACGTTGCTGTGGATTGCAGTTACATTTAGGCCAGACCAGGTAAGATAAAGGACATTTGTGAATCAGGTGGGTTTTCATAATTGACGATGGTTTGTGGTCACATTTACTGAAACTAGCTTTTCAGTTCCACATTATTGATTGAATTTAAAGTGTACTTGTGTAGGGATTTGAATCCCTGTTCCCACAGCATTAGCCTAGGTCTCTGGATTATTAGTTCAGAGACATTACCACTGCACCACCATCTCCCCCCCTTTATTTGATGCAGACAGTGTAAAGGGAGCTTTACTCTGTACCAAGTATTAGCAACACAGGACTTGGAAGCAGGAACAGGCTGTTCGGCCCTTTGAACCTGCTCTGCTGTTCATTGAGATCAGGACCCATCTGATTGATCTCAACTCCACTCCCCTGTCCACCCTCACCTCCCTTGTCAATCAAAAATCTGAATGCCTATAATAAATTTCATGACCCAGTGATCACTGCTCTCTGAGGAAGAGAATTCCAAATACTAGCAACCCTTTGAGAGAAAATCCTCATCTCCATCTGATATTAAACTGGTTCTAGAAGTGGAAACACCCAGTGCCTGCTCTTTTAAATTCCCGCGGAATCTCTCAATAAAATCAGCTCTCATCGGTCCAAACTCCAATGGGTTTAAGCCCCACCTGTTGGAAGTTTCTTCATTAGATAAGCTCTTGGAATGAGGAAGTGGACTGGCCCTTCTCTGATCTGCTAATGTAGTTATAAATTTTTTCGCATAAGACTAAACCTGCACAGGAATCCAGATGTGATCTCACCTGTACAGCTGCAGTAAATATGTCCTATTTTTATATTCCATTCCCCTTGCAATAAATAACATTCCATTTGCCTTCCTGTCACTTGTACTTACAGACTTTATTTTTGTGATTCACGTACCAGGACACCCAGATCCCTTTGCCACTGAGTTTTGCAATTTCCCACCATTTAAACAGTACACTGCTTTTCTATTCTACCAGCCAAAATGAATTTGATCACATTTTCCCACATTATACTACTAATTGCCAAATATTTACCCACTCATTTAGATACCTGTATTCCTTTGCAGGCTCCCATTGACAACTTACTTTCATATCTATCCTGGTGTCCTAATGCTGAACCTGTCCTGGGAGTGTTTGATGGGGTAAACAGTAAAAAGTCTGACAACACCAGGTTTAAGTCCAACCGATTTATTTGATAGTAAACTCACTAGCTTTCGAGGTTTCCCTCTTCGTCAGGTGAATGGAGAGTTCTGGCCTCTGAACTCTCCATTCACCTGACGAAGAGGGAAACCTCAAAAGCTAGTGAGTTTACTATCAAATAAATCGGTTGGACTTAAACCTGGTGTTGTCAGACTTTTTACTGTGTTTACCCCAGTCCAACGCCGGCATATCCACATCATGAGTGTTTGATGGGGACAGTGTAGAGGGAGCTTTACTCTGTATCTAACCCTGTGCTGTACCTGTCCTGGGACTGTTTGATGGGGACAGTGTAGAGGGAGCTTTACTCTGTATCTAACCCCGTGCTGTACCTGTCCTGGGAGTGTTTGATGGGGGACAGTGTAGAGGGAGCTTTACTCTGTATCTAACCCCGTACTGTACCTGTCCTGGGAGTGTTTATGGGGACAGTGTAGAGGGAGCTTTACTCTGTATCTAACCCCGTGCTGTCCCTGTCCTGGGAGTGTTTGATGTGGGGACAGTGTAGAGGGAATTTTACTCTTATCTAACCCTGTGTTGTACATTCCATGGTGGTGATAAAAATGGAATCAGGATCAGCTGTGAAGACCCATGTCATTGTTGATCCTGCTGAAGTTTAATATTTTGAGTGGCTTTTTTGATTAAAATTACTGAAAGATACCAAAAAACCATGCGTATTAGATTGAGGTTGAGGAGCAGCTGTATTGTGGGAAAGAAATACAGTAATGGGTTTGGGATTAGGGTCAGACTGTGAGTTATGGCTAGCACAATTACTGAGAGGATGATCTCTCCCCGGTCACCAACCCCTCACCTCGAGGATCAGCAACTTGCTGTGAGAGCTGCAGGAATGAATGGAGGAAATGGCTCCAGCTGTTCTGTGAGGGACAGCCTCAATAGAGACTGGGTGTATGGTGAATCAGAATGTTTTCTTTATCTTCTGCACACATCTAATTTAGTCGTTTTATTTTTAGTCATATCTGCACATATAACTAATACTGAATACTATGATTAAATCTTTGCCACATTGTGGCAGTCTATCTGATAGGATTATAAGTAAAAATTGCAACTAATTTTGTAAGAAAATAAAGTCAGTGATTGATTTTATGGTCAATCCAGCTAACTGTGTCCTTTGTTTCATTTCAGTCTCTTGTCTTTGTCTCACTTACAGCTGCAATGATCCCCCTCAAGATGGTTCTTGATTTATTCCCCCCCCCATCATAAATCACATAAGGTTTGAGAGATTTAACCATATGACAAAAAAGAACACTTTAAATGATGAGCTGAAGGAGATCCGTATTAAAAATATGATGTTGGGGAAATTGATGGGATTGAAGGTGGAAAAATCTCCAGGTCCTGATCATCTTCATTCCAGAGTACTTAAAGAAGTGGCCCAAGAAAAGTGGTTATATTGGTGGTCATCTTACAGGATTCTATAGTCCCTACAGATAGCGGGTAGTTGATGTAACCTCACCCTTTAAAAAGGGCCTCTTGCCTCTTTAAAAAGGGCGGTGGAGAGAAATAGTCAGCCATGGGGAAAATTCTACAATTCAATGTGGATTCTTCATAAATGAGGAATAGCAGATTTATTTTATTCATTAGCGGCAATAAGTAGGCTTACATTAACACTGCAATGAAGTTACTGTGAAAATTCCCTAGTTGCCACACTTTGGTGCCTGTTTGGGTACACTGAGGGGGAATTTAGCACAGCCAATGAACCCCAACCAGCACGTATTTTGGGCTGTGGGAGGAAACTGGAACACTTGGAGGAAACCCACGCAGACACGGGGAGAATGTGCAGACTCCACACACACAGTGAGCCGAGCCGGGAATCGAACCTGGATCCCTGGAGCTGTGAAGCAGCAGCGCTGACCACTGTGCCACCGTGTGGTCCTAACTGACTGCCCTCTCTCTGGGAACATGTTGCTGTAAACATGGATGTGACTTTCCCCCGGCCCATGAGGGTTTGCAATGGGAATCTCTATTGCTGGGTTCTGGCTGCAGCCCCACAGCGGGACAGGGAAACCATAGCAACGGCGGGCAGGAGCTGGCAATGCACCTACGCAACGACAGCAGCAGGCGTGCACTGACGCATGCGCAGTTACAGTACCGGGCCCGGGCGGACGCATGCGCAGTCATAGTGCCGGTCCCCGGCGGACGCATGCGTAGTCAGGGTGTTTATAGTCATGAAGAGGTAGTGGCTCGGCTGAGAGAACGCATGCGCTAACCTGGGGTTTCCATAGTTACGGGGCCTAGCCCGCTGGCAGGCCTGCAATCAAGGGGTCAGCCCAGGCTGAGGCCTGGGGAATAGAGGCCGGGGATTGAGGCCCAGTTTGCCGTTAGGGAGGCGGGAGCTGAAATGTTTTGGAGTTAGTGAGCGAGAAGCGACCAGGTAATGGCGGCGGGAGATCGGGGACATGGGGGGGAGCGTGTATCGAGATCGGGAGCGCATCAGCCCTGCTGCCTCACACTCCAGCGACCCGGGTTCAATTCCCGGCCTCGGGTCACTGTCTGTGTGGAGTCTGCACATTCTCCCCGTGTCTGCATGGGTTTCCTCTCACAGTCTGAGAGACGTGCTGGTTAGGTACATTGACCATGCTAAATTCTCCCTCAGTATCAGGGGGATTAGCGCAATCAATACATAGGGTTATGGAGATGGGGCCTGGATCAGATTGTGGTTGGTGCAGGCTAGATGGGCTGAATGGCCTCCTGCGTGGTATGTAATGTCAGAGAGCTGGGCTCTGGCTCTGAGCAAGAGGAACATTGCATTGAAATTGTCCACCAATACTGCCAGACCCGGAGTTTATCATAGAGGTTTGCAGCATAGAAACAGGCCCTTCAGCCCAACTTGGCTGTGTCACTCTTTTTTTTAACCCCTAAACTAATCCCAATTGCCCACATTTGGCCCATATCCCTCTATACCCATTTTACCTATGTAACTATCTAAATGCTTTTTAAAAGACAAAATTGTACCCACCTCTACAGTTATCTCTGGCAGCTTGTTCCAGACCCTCACCACCCTCTGTGTAAAACAATTGCCCCTGTGGACACTTTTGATTCTCTCCCTTTAAACCTATGCCCTCTAATTTTAGACTCCCCTATCTTTGGGAAAAGATATTGACTGTCTACCTTGTCTATGCCCCTCATTATTTTATAGACTTCTATAAGATCACTCCTCAGCTCCCTACGCTCCAGAGGAAAAAGTCCCAGTCTACCCAGTCTCTCCTTATAACTCAAATCATCAAGTCCTAGTAGCATCCTAGTAAATATTTTCTGGACTCTTTCTAGTTTAATAATATCCTTTCTATAATAGGGTGACCAGAACTGCATACAGTATTCCAAGTGTGGCCTTACCAATGTCTTGTGCAACTTCATCAAGACGTTCCAACTCCTGTATTTGATGTTCTGACCAATGAAACCAAGAATGCTGAATGTCTTGTTCACCTATCTACCCACTTTCTGTGACTCCACTTTGAGGGAGCTATGAACATGTACCCCTAGACCTCTTTGTTCTGTTACTCTTCCCAATGTCCTACCATTAACTGAGCAAGTCCTGCCCTGGTTCGATCTACCAAAAGCACCACCTTGCATTTGGCTAAATTAAACTCCATCTGTCATTCGTCAGCCCACTGGCCCAATTGACCAAGATCCCGTTGCAATCGGAGATAACTTTCTTCACTGTGCACTATACCACCAATCTTGGTGTCATCTGGCAAACTTACTAACCATGCCTCCTATATTCTCACCCAAATCATTGATGTAAATGACAAATAACAGTGGGCCCAGCACTGATCTAGAAGTTTCTGTCTCTAATGCCTCGGAGTCTGTTGGAATTAAAATTCAATTCATAAATCTGGAATAAAAATCTAGTCTCAATAATGGTAACCATGAAACCATTGTCGATTGTCGGAAAAACCCATCTGGTTCGCTAATATCCTTTAGGGAAGGAAATCTGCTATCCTTACCTGGTTTGGCCCACGTGACTCCAGACAAACCAAGAAGATTGCAACTGTGTTTACGCCAGTCCAACGCCGGCATACCCACATCACAACAAATTCTAGTCAGCCAGTGGCATCTAGGTCCCATGAAAGAATAGAAGAGACGTACAATATTGTGAGGGGGTGGGGGAAGAGATGACAGAAGGAATCTGCATCCCTTCTTAGAGAGTTCAAAAACCAGGGGACAGAGATCCAGGATAAGTGGTAGTCAGTGAAGAGGGGACATGGGGACATTTTTGCACAGAGGATCATGGACATCTGGAATTCACTACCTGAGTTGGTGGTGGAGGCAGAGATCTTAAACTCTTTTAAAAGGTATTTGGATCTGCACCTCCAGTGTTGAAAGTTGCAGGGCTATGGGTCAGGTGTAGGAAGGTGGGATTAGAAAGGGTACCTGGGTGTCGTCAGGCTGGCATTGACATGATGGGCCAAATGGCCTCCTGTGCTGTATCATTCCTATGGTTCTAAACAGTGTATTATCAAAGTTATATTGAGTTACCTAATGGTATTGTTATGACTTTTGATGAATAAAACTAATTACTCAACAAATAAATTGCAAAGAACAAAAAAATCTACAGCACAGGAACAGGCCCTTTGGCCCTCCAAGCCTGCACTGACCATGCTGCCAGATTTAACTAAAACCCCCTACGCTTCAGAGACCATATCCCTCTATTCCCATCCTGTTCATGTATTTGTCAAGATGCCCTTAAAAGTCACTACCGTATCTGCTTCCACTATCTCCCCCGGCCACAAGTTCCAGGTACCCTGTGTAAAAAATCTACCTCCGTACATCTCTTGCTCCTCGTATCTTAAACCTGTGCCCCCCTAGTAATTGACTCTTCCACCCTGGGAAAAAGCTTCTGACTATCCACTCTGTCCATGCTTCTCATAATCTTGTAGACTTCTGTCAGGTCTCCTCTCAACTCCGTTGTTCCAGTGAGCACAAACCAAGTTTCTCCAACCACTCCTCATAGCTAATGCCTTCCATATCAGGCAACAGCCTGGTAAATCATTTCTGTACCCTCTCCAAAGTCTCCACATCTTTCAGGTAGTGTGGCGACCAGAATTGAATACTATATTCCAAGTGTGACCTAACTAAGGTTCTATAAAGCTACAACATGACTTGCCAATTTTTAAACTCAGTGCCTCAGCCAATGAAGGCAAGCATGCCATATGCCTTCTTGCTGACTTCTCCATCTGCGTTGCCACTCTCAGTGACCCAGATCTCTTTGCCTATCAGTACTCTTAAGGGTTCTGCCATTTACAGCATACCCTAGATATCCGATCTGTATTAGATCTTCCAAAATGCATTACCTCACAATTGTCCAGATTAAACTCCATCTGCCATCTCTCCACCCAGGTCTCCAACTGATCTGTATCCTGCTATATCCTCTGATGGTCCTCATCGCTATCTTCAAATCCATCAACCTTTGTGTCGTCCGCAAACTTACTAATCAATCCAGTTACATTTTCCTCCAAATCATTTATATATATTACAAACAGCAAAGTTCCCAGCACTGATCCCTGAGGAACACCACTTGTCACAGCCCTCCATTCAGAAACACACCCTTCCACTGCTACTCTCTGTCTCCTTTGACCGAGCCAGTTTTGTATCCACCTTGCCAGCTCACCTCTGATCCCATGTGACTTCACCTTCAGCACCAGTCTGCCATGAGGGACCTTGTCAAAGACCTTACTGAAGTCCATGTAGACAACATCCACTGCCCTACCCTCATCAATCATCTTCGTCACTTCCTCAAAAAACTCGATCAAGTTCGTGAGACACGACCTCCCCTTCACAAAACCATGTTAGCTCTCACTAATACATCCACCTATTTCCAAGTGGGGATAAATCCTGTCTTGAAGAATCCTCTCCAGTAATTTCCCTGCCACTGATGTAAGGCTCACCCTTCTTGTAATTAACCAGTCTGTAATTACCTGAGTTATTCTTGCTACCCTTCTTAAACAAAGGAACAACATTGGCTATTCTCAAATCCTCTGGGACTTCTCCTGCTGCCAGTGAGGATACAAAGATTTCTCTCAAGGCCCAAGCAATTCCCTCAATGCCTCCACAATTTCCTTAGCTTTCTCTTTTATCATAGAAACCCTACAGTGCAGAAAGAGGCCATTCAACCCATCGAGTCTGCACCGACCCCAGTCCCACCCAGGCCCTAGCCCCATATCCCTACATATTTTACTCACTGATCCCTCTAACCTACACATCACAAATCTAACCCCACGCAGTTTCTGTCCTGGGAGTGTTTGATGGGGACAGTGTAGAGGGAGCTTCACTCTGTATCTAACCCTGTGCTGTACCTGTCCTGGGAGTGTTTGATGGGGGACAGTGTAGAGGGAGCTTTACTCTGTATCTAACCGCGTGCTGTACCCGCCCTGGGAGTGTTTGATGGGAACAGTGTAGAACATAAGAACATAAGAACATAAGAACATAAGAACATAAGAAATAGGAGCAGGAGTAGGCCATCTGGCCCTTCGAGCCTGCCCCGCCATTCAATAAGATCATGGCTGATCATGGCTGATTTTTTGTAGAGGGAGCTTTACTCTGTATCTAACCGCGTGCTGTACCCGCCCTGGGAGTGTTTGATGGGAACAGTGTAGAGGGAGCTTTACTCTGTATCTAACCCTGCGCTGTACCTGTCCTGGGAGTGTTTGATGGGGACAGTGTAGAGGGAGCTTTACTCTGTATCTAACCCCGTGCTGTACCTGTCCTGGGAGTGTTTGATGGGGACAGTGTAGAGGGAGCTTTAAGAACATAAGAAATAGGAGCAGGAGTAGGCCATCTGGCCCTTCGAGCCTGCCCCGCCATTCAATAAGATCATGGCTGATCTGTCGTGGCTCAGCTCCACATTCCCGCCCTCTCCCCATAACCCTTAATCCCCTCTCTTATCAAAAACCCATCAACCCTCTTCTTAAAAATATTTAGCGAGGTAGCCTCCACCACTTCAACAGGCAGAGAATTCCAGAGATTCACCACCCTTTGAGTGAAGAAGTTCTTCCTCAACTCCATTCTAAACCGCCCCCCCCCCTTTATCTTGAGGCTGTGCCCCCTAGTCCTACTGTCCTTTCTGAGCGGGAAGAGTCTCTCCACCTCTATCCTATCCATCCCATTCATCATCTTATACGTCTCAATGAGATCACCCCTCATTCTTCTAAACTCTAATGAGTACAAGCCTAGTTTATTCAGCCTCTCCTCATAGCTCAACCCCCTCAACTCCGGCATCAGCCTAGTAAATCTCCTCTGCACTCCCTCCAAGGCCAAAATATCCTTGCGTAAGTACGGCGCCCAAAACTGCACACAGTACTCCAGCTGCGGCCTCACCAATGCCCTATACAGCCGCAGCAAGACCTCCCTACTTTTATATTCAATCCCCCTCGCTATGAAGGCCAGCATCCCATTCACCTTCCTGACCACCTGCTGCACCTGCAAGCTGGGTTTTTGCGACTCATGCCCAAGGACCCCGAGGTCCCTCTGCACCGCAGCCTGCTGCAGTTTTTCTCCACGTAAGTAATAATCCTTCCTACCATTATTCCTACCAAAGTGGACCACCTCGCACTTGCCAACATTAAATTCCATTTGCCAGTTCCTGGCCCATTCGCCCAGCCTATCTAGATCCTTCTGCAGACTCTCCACACCTTCCGCACAATTTGCCTTTCCACCAATCTTGGTGTCATCAGCAAATTTCGACACCCTACACTCGGTTCCCTCCTCCAGATCATCTGTATAAATGGTAAATAGCTGAGGCCCCAGCACCGACCCCTGGGGCACTCCACTAGTCACCATCCGCCAATCCGAATAGCACCCGTTGACCCCCACTCTCTGCCTCCTATTTGACAACCAATCCTCTATCCGCGCTAACACCCTACCCCCAACTCCCTGTCCCTCGACCTTCTGCAATAATCTCTTGTGAGGTACTTTGTCAAACGCCTTCTGAAAATCTAGAAGGACCACCTCCACCGGCTCTCCTCTATCCACCGCCCTAGACACATCCTCATAGAACTCCAGTAAATTTGTCAGACACGACTTCCCTTTAATGAAACCATGCTGCGTCCGCTCTATCAAGCAATTGCCTTCAAGATGCCTTGCAATTTCCTCCTTAATGATGGATTCTAACATTTTACCTACCACAGACGTTAAACTAACCGGCCTATAATTCCCCTCCTTTTGCCTGGCACCCTTCTTAAACAACGGCGTAACATTAGCCGTTTTCCAATCTTCCGGCACTTCCCCGGAATCCAGCGACGTCTGGAAAATAACCACCAATCCTTCCTAAACACTTGATACCCCTGGACATTCAGCTCCCAGTCCCTGTCACCTTGCAGCCACGTCTCTGTAATGGCCACCAGATCATATCCATTTATGTCGATCTGCGCCACCAGCTCATCCACTTTATTCCGAATGCTTCATGCATTCAGATAAAGTGCCATCATCCCAGCCTTCCACTGGACCCTATTCATACTCACGCCCCCTACTCCCTTTATTATTGGGACATCCTTGGCCTCCACCCTTACCTGTACCCTCTCCTTAACTTTAGGCCTCGTAATGTCACCTACCCTCGCACACACCCCCCCCCCCCCCCCCGCCCCAATTAGTTTAAAGCCCTGTCTACAGTCCTCTTTACACGATTCGCCAGCACTCTGGTCCCAGCACGGTTCAGACCAACCCCATCCCGCCCGAACAGGTCCCACCTACCCCAATACTGATGCCAATGCCCCATAAATTCAAACCCATTCCTCCCACACCAATCCCTGAGCCACCCATTCACTTCCTTAATCCTATCAACCCTACGCCCGTCTGCACTCGGTTCAGGCAGTAGCCCAGAGATGACCACCTTGTCGGTTCTACTTTGTAATTCCATTCCCAGCTTTTCATTCTTTTCCCCAGATCCTCAGTTCACATTTTGCCTACGTCGCCGGCACCCACATGTACTACAACGACCGGATTCTCACCCTCCCACTCCAGGTTCCTCTGCAGCCCAGATGCGACATCCCGGACCCGAGCACCAGGCAGATAACACACCCTTCTGTGCACTTTGTCATTGTGACAAAGGACAGTGTCAATACCCTTAACCCCACTATCCCCAATTACAACTACGTTCCTTTTCACCTTCTCTTTGCCTATGTCCTGCTGCATCACTGTACCGTGTGCAGTTTGCTCACCGACCTCACCTCCCTCGTCCTCGTCCAGACTGGAAGCAAGAACCTCAAACCTGTTATGCAGCTCGAGAGGCTGAGGCCCCCTCTCCCCACCCCCCTTCCTCCTCTCAGCAGCCCCCTCTTGTTCCTGACCCTTAGAGTTAGCTAGTCTAGGGGGGGTGGATGTCTCTTGCACCCCATTGACAATGGCACCCTTTCTCCCCCTGATGAGCCTCAATGTCTGTAGCTCAGAGGCCAGCTCATCTACCTTGAGCTGGAGTTCCTCCAGCAACCTGCACTTACTGCAGACATGGTCACTGGGGAGGACCCTGGGGTCCACCAGTTCCCACATCATACAGAAACCACACATCACATGCCCCTCCATTATTCACTGTAGTAATATGGAAAATTTCCACTCGAACTCACCTGGCCCTTTTTCTCTCCAGCCCTTTTGATATTAAGCCCTAATAGCTCACTCTACTTCCCGCTCACTCTACTTCCCTCTCACTCTACTTCCCTCTCACTCCGCTGCCCGCTGTCGAGACCAGGCCTCCTTTTAAACCTGGCGCTGATTTAAAGCTTGCTGGGCCACAACTCCTTCTAACCACTCCCTCAGAATTCTTAAAGCAGTAAATACAATAAATGCTTTAAACAGTTCTACAAAGAACAAAGTGCTTTAAACTTATTTAAACAGGGTTTTAACAGGTAAAATCTTATCTCTCTCTCTGCTCCTTCACTCGTCTGCTAGAGGGAGCTTTACTCTGTATCTAACCCTATGCTGTACCTGTCCTGGGAGTGTTTGATGGGGACAGTGTAGAGGGAGCTTTACTCTGTATCTAACCCCGTGCTGTACCTGTCCTGGGAGTGTTTGATGGGGGGACAGTGTAGAGGGAGCTTTACTCTGTATCTAACCCCGTGCTGTACCTGTCCTGGGAGTGTTTGATGGGGACAGTGTAGAGGGAGCTTTACTCTGTATCTAACCCCGTGCTGTACCTGTCCTGGGAGTGTTTGATGGGGACAGTGTAGAGGGAGCTTTACTCTGTATCTAACCCCGTGCTGTACCTGTTCTGGGAGTGTTTGATGGGGTAAAAAGTCTGACAACACCAGGTTTTAGTCCAACCTATTTATTTGATAATATACTCACAAGCTTTCGAGGGACACCCTCTTCGTCAGGTGAATGGAGAGTTCTGGCCACCTGGCGAAGAGGGTGTCCCTCGAAAGCTTGTGAGTATATTATCAAATAAATAGGTTGGACTAAAACCTGGTGTTGTCAGACTTTTTACTGTGTTTACGCCAGTCCAACGCCGGCATACCCACATCGTGTTTGATGGGGACAGTGCTTTGGACGGTTGTGCTGTTGATAATTTGTCCCTTGAGCAGTGAAACAGATAATGCTGGAAATTCCCAGTGGAATTGATGAAGTGTCATGGATGTGAAATATTATCTGTTTCTCTGTCCACAGATGATGCCAGGCTGCTGACTTTACAGCATTTTCTGTTTTTATTTCAGGTTTCTCACATGCATTGTATTTTGTGGTTAGTTGCTTGCTTTACATTCTGGCAGAGGTGGAATGATAAATGAATGTGAAGTGACATGAGTATAATTCTACCGTTACTCCTGATTTGCTTCTGTTACATTTAGCAATATGCCGTTGACAATATGCCGTTCCCCGTTCATCAAGGACAGCTGTAGGCGTGAATGGGGTATTTTGTTGTGTTGTGTTCTGAACCAAAAGAAGTTTCACATTCTGACTGACAGTTTCTGTCACTATGTGTCCCTCTCTCTATGTCCCTCTCTGTCTCTGTCACTCTCTCTCTGTCTCTGTCTCTGTCTCTGTCTCTCTCTCTCTCTCTCTCTCTCCGTCTCTCTCTCTCTCTCCCTCTCTCTCTCTCTCTCCCTCTCTCTCTCCCTCTCTCTCTCTCTCTCTCTCTCTCTCTCTCTCTGTCTCTCTTTTCCTCTCTGTCTGTCTGTTTCTTTCTCTGGCTCTCTCTCTCTCTCTCTCTCTCTCTCTCGGTGTCTATGTCTCTCTGATTTACTTTTTCTGATTTCATTCTTCCCTTGCTCGGTTTTTTCTCTCTCTCCCAGTGTTCTCTTTCTTACTCTTTCCTTCCTCTCCCTTGCTCTGTTTTTGACTCCCTATCCCTTGTCTCTGTTCTTCGCTCTTTGCCTCTCTCTTCCTCTGTCCTCTCTTCTCTCCATTGCTGTCATCTTCCTTGTCTGTCTGTCTTTTCTGTGATATTCCCCCATCATTCTCTCTCCTGTGCTGTCTTCACTGCTCTCTTTCTGCTTGCCATTGTTCCCCGCCTCCCCCTCTTGCTGCCTGTAGTATGATGTCCTTTGGCTGGAAGCGGAAAGCAGGGGAGAAAGTTTCGAAGATTGCCTCTCAGAACTTTGAGGCTGCAGCAGTGGACGAGGGATTGGTTGATGCTGATGTGGACTGGTTACATGTCACCAAGCGACAGCGGAAGGTGCTTCTGGAAGACTGCACTGTGAAGAGCAAGAGGCTGAAGGAAGAGGGCATCTTCCTGTCCGAGAATGGAAGGTGAGCTTGGGAAAGCTGGACAGTTTTAGGATTCTTCACATCTGCCTAGGCCAAGGGCAAACTGTTCACTGGTTTGGCATCTCCTGTTAGCAGCTGCAGACCAGTGCAGTCAGACTGGGTTCACAGATCCCTGCGGCTCCAATGGATCTTTCTGGGGGTCTGAAATATTTGAGAGACAGCTGGCGATGGGTCAGAGGTGGGAGAAGGGTTTTTATTTTATTGCATTGACTAGGCCAGTATTTATTGCCCATTCCCTTGATTTGATTTGATTTATTATTGTCACATGTATTAACATAGAGTGAAACATATTGTTTCTTGCGTGCTACACAGACAAAAACATACCGTTCATAGAGAAGGAAACACGAGAGTGCAGAATGTAGTGTTACAGTCATAGCTAAAGAAAGATCAATTTAATGCAAGGTAGGTCCATTCAAAAGTCTGACAGCAGCAGGGAAGAAGCTGTTCGTGAGTTGGGTGGTACGTAACCCCAGACTTTTGTATCTTTTCCTGACAGAAGAAGGTAGAAGAGAGAATGTCCGGGGTGCGTGAGGTCCTTAATTATGCTGGCTGCTTTGCCGAGGCAGCGGGAAGTGTTGACAGAGTCAAAGGATGGGAGGCTGGTTTGCGTGATGGATTGGGCTACATTCATGACTTTTTGTAGATCCTTTCAGTGTTGCATAGAACAGGAGCCCAGTCTTTGAGAAGGTGGTGGTGAGCTGCCTTCTTGAATAGCTGCAGTCTATGTGCTGGAAATGGGTAAGTTTGTAAAACAGTTCCAGGCAATGCTGTTTCATCTCTCACTCTTCAGGGCAAACACGCATGTTGAATCTCAAATGATTGCGATTTATAAAACACCCAATGGAGTTCCTAACGGTGACTCACTTGAGTTGTTTAGGAACGTCCATACATGGGCACATGGTCCACGTTCCTGCAGGGTCTCGTTCCTGCTTTGTGCCTTTTTTTAATGACTGGGAGCTTGGGAAGTTCCCGTGGCTTTCTCCATGGCAACACCTTGGCCAATCAGAGTCAGTGTGTCAACCAATCAGCACCCTGGTTGTGATTGTTTAGAACTTAAAGTTTTTAAAAGTTTATTTCATTCATGTCACAAGTAAGGCTTACATTAACACTGCAATGAAGTTACCGTGAAATTCCCCTAATCACCACACTCCGGCGCCTGTTTGGGTCAATGCACCCTAACCAGCACATCTTTCAGACTGTGGGAGGAAACTGAAGCACTCGGAGAAAACCCACGCAGACACGGGGAGAACGTGCAAACTGCACACAAGCCGGGAATTGAATCCGGGTCCCTGGCACTGTGAGGCAGCAGTGCTAACCACTGTGTCACTGTGCCCGGGTCCCTGGTGCTGTGAGGCAGCTGTGCTAACCCACTGTGTCACCGTGCCCGGGTCCCTGGCGCTGTGAGGCAGCAGTGCTAACCCACTGTGTCACCGTGCCCGGGTCCCTGGCACTGTGAGGGAGCAGTGCTAACCACTGTGTCACCGTGCCCGGGTCCCTGGCACTGTGAGGCAGCAGTGCTAACCACTGTGTCACCGTGCCCGGGTCCCTGGCACTGTGAGACAGCAGTGCTAACCACTGTGTCACCGTGCCCGGGTCCCTGGCGCTGTGAGGCAGCAGTGCTAACCACTGTGTCACCGTGCCCGGGTCCCTGGCGCTGTGAGACAGCAGTGCTAACCACTGTGTCACCGTGCCCGGGTCCCTGGCACTGTGAGACAGCAGTGCTAACCCACTGTGTCACCGTGCCCGGATCCCTAGCACTGTGAGGCAGCAGTGCTAACCACTGTGTCACTGTGCCCGGGTCCCTGGCACTGTGAGGCAGCAGTGCTAACCACTGTGTCACCGTGCCCGGGTCCCTGGTGCTGTGAGGCAGCAGTGCTAACCCACTGTGTCACCATGCCCGGGTCCCTGGTGCTGTGAGGCAGCAGTGCTAACCACTGTGTCACTGTGCCCGGGTCTCTGGCGCTGTGAGGCAGCAGTGCTAACCCACTGTGTCACCGTACCCGGGTCCCTGGCGCTGTGAGGCAGCAGTGCTAACCCACTGTGTCACCATGCCCGGGTCCCTGGCGCTGTGAGGCAGCAGTGCTAACCCACTGTGTCACCGTACCCGGGTCCCTGGCGCTGTGAGGCAGCAGTGCTAACCACTGTGTCACCGTGCCCGGGTCCCTGGCACTGTGAGGCAGCAGTGCTAACCACTGTGTCACCGTGCCCGGGTCTCTGGCGCTGTGAGGCAGCAGTGCTAACCCACTGTGTCACTGTGCCCGGGTCCCTGGCACTGTGAGGCAGCAGTGCTAACCACTGTGTCACCGTGCCCGGGTCCCTGGCACTGTGAGGCAGCAGTGCTAACCACTGTGTCACCGTGCCCAGGTCTCTGGCACTGTGAGGCAGCAGTGCTAACCACTGTGTCACCGTGCCCGGGTCCCTGGCACTGTGAGACAGCAGTGCTAACCACTGTGTCACCGTGCCTGGGTCTCTGGCACTGTGAGGTAGCAGTGCTAACCACTGCGCTGCTTCATTTGGTATTTTATGACAAATCATACTTTGATAATGTATGTCTCTTTTCAGTAAGATTCAGGAATGAAGTTGGCCGTGGGAACTTTGTTCTGGTGGGCGAGCGTTTGGGGATCAGTGATTATAATATGAGCTTTATAATACTGATGGGATACTAGGAACCAACCGATCGAGCACAAAATCACACAACTGGAGAAAATGTGACTGCCAAGGATTGGGACTGAGGTTGGGTGGAATCAGTGAAAGGGGAGATGATGGTGCAGTGGTTCTGTCAATGGACATGGGTTCAAACCCCACCTAGGCTGGTGAAATTTAAATTAATACATTTGAAATTGAAAAGTTAGCCTCCATAATGGTGAAATCATTGTCGATTATTGTAAAAATCCATCTGGGTCACGAATATCCTTTAGGGAAGGAAATCTGCTGCCCGTACTCGGTCTGGCCTACATGTGTCTCCGGAGGCACAGCAATGTGGTTCACTCTCAACCGCTGTCTGAAATGGCTCAGAGAGCCACTCAGTTTAAGAACAATTAGGGATGGACAGCACAGTGGCATGCTAGTTAGCACTGCTGCCTCACAGTACCAGGGACCCAGGTTTGATTCCCGGCTTGGGTTACCGTCTATGTGGAGTTTGCATGTTCTCCCCGTGTCTGTGTGGGTTTCCTCCGAGTGCTCCGGTTTCCTCCCACAGTCTGAATTGGCCATGCTAAATTCTCCCTCAGTGTACCCGAACAGGCGCCGTAGTGTGGCGACTAGGGGAATTTCACAGTAACTTCATTGCAGTGTTAACGTAAGCCTTACTAGTGACTAATAAATAAACTTTAAAAATGTAAAGAATAGACGCTGGCCCAGCCAGTGACTTGCACATCACATGAAAGAGTAAAAAAGAAAGGGGCAGGGGGTAAAGCCAGCAGCTGGAGGGCAGTCAGTTTAATGTGAGTGGTGATTAGTGTGGATAGAGGCAAGGCTTTGGAGGGTGTTGAAGCAGCCTTGCTGAGCTGCTGCAGTGTAACCTGCCCATCAATCCTCCCCCTCAGCGTCGATTCTGATTGACAAACGTGCCCCGAGCTGTGAGCAGGCGCTGCGTGCAGAGTTTCCCAGCATTTATCAGTGAAATTTAATCCAGCCTCCAACACAATTCATTGTCTCATAAAGTGATTCAAAGACTACTGTATAATGTTTATAGGAGAGGAAAATGTAGCCGATTATTGATTGCAGACCTTTAGCTGGCGCACGCACACACACACACACCCCGCCCTGCCACTGACAAACATCTGGGGATTCTAGCCCCTGATTCCATGCTTTAGACAGATTCCACCCTCCAATCTCCCAACTACTGTTCTGGCAGAAGCCAGTGTGTTGTCAAAGTATTGCCCTGACCCCTGCCTGCTCTCAACACCATCTCTTGCACATAGGATTTGAGTATTTGATTTAATTTATTATTGTCACATGTATTAACATACAGTGAAAAGTATTGTTTCTTGCACGCTATACAGACAAAGCATACTGTTCATAGAGAAGGAAATGAGACAGTGCAGAATGTAGTGTTACAGTCATAGCTAGGGTGTGGAGAAAGATCAACTTAATGTGAGGTAGGTCCATGCAAAAGTCTGACAGCAGCAGGGAAGAAGCTGTTCTTGAATCGATGGAAGAAGGTGGAAGAGAGGATGTCCAGGGTGCGTGGGTTCTTAATTATGTGGGCTGCTTTGCTGATGGGAGGTTGGTTTGCGTGATGGATTGGGCAAGTGTCGGTGTGGGGGGACCAGGATAGGTTGTTGGTGATCTGGACACCTAAAAACTTGAAGCTCTCGACCCTTTCTACTTGGTCCTGTTGATGTAGACAGGGGCATGTTCTCCAATAGTTGTTGGAAGCCCATGCTCTTTTCCAGATGGTGTAAACACTCCTCTTGTTAGAAAGCAGAATTTCTCTCCAACTCTCCACCAGTGCCAGAGGAGAGTTGCTAGTAATGTATTATCACATAAACATCCACACAGCTAATCAATCACTTACTTCCCCCTATCACACTGCTCCTGTCACGCTTTGGAGCTGTGGCTCAATTATTAATTAATGATTGTATTAATTAATTATAGTTCCTGCTTATCAGCTTTCAGATGAGACATTAAGTCACACCCTGTCTACCTGCTCAGGTGGATATGATCAATCTCAGGCTGCATTCAGAGAACAGCAACGAGTTTTCTCTGTGCCCAGCCCAATGTCTGAGCAGAGATTACTGAGACGGACTAAATGCCTGTTTATCTCACCTCTATTCATTGGTGTTGATGTGGACATTGCTAGAATTGCCCTGGAGATGGTGAATTCAGTTGCTGGGCTGTTTCAGAGGGCAGTTGAGAAACACCCACATTGCTGCTGGCAGTTTTCCCTCGAAGCTGTACAGGTGTGAGTCTGTGGAACCAGGGGTAATGAATCAAACAGTCCACCACACGGGCAGCCTTACCCTCAGGATGCATGCATGTGAATCCTACAGGGAGCGTGTTGTTTGACAATCTGCAACACCCACAGCACAAGGAGAATTGGGTGCCTGTCTGGAGTCACATACAGGTCAGACTGGGCAAGGATGGCAGATTTCCTCTCCTGAAGGACATTAGTGACCCAAATGGGGTTTTAAAACCGTTTCGCTATCACCATTGGGTGGCACTGTGACACAGTGGTTAGCACCGCTGTCTCACAGCACCAGGGACCTGGGTTCAATTCCCGGCTTCGGTCACTGTCTGGGTGGAGTGTGCACATTCTCCCTGTGTCTGCGTGGATTTCTTCTGGGTGCTCCAGTTTTGTCCCACAGTCTAAATGATGTGCTGGTTAGGGTGCATTGGCCATGCTTAATTCTCCCTCAGTGTACCCAAACAGGAGTGTGGCGACTCAGGGATTTTCACAGTAACTTCACTGCAGTGTTAGTGTAAGCCTACTTGTGACTTTAGCTGTTTATTCAAATTTATTCTGAATTAACCAAGCTTAAATTCCCCAGCTGCTGTGGTGGAATTTGAGATTGTGTTTCAATAGCATTAGTCAGAGATTGGGAGTCGAGTGACATTATCACAATGATAATGGTCTCTTCATAGTGCACAATTTCACTGCTGTGCTGACGCAACACAACTACACTGCTGGTATAATTATTTGACTGTAAATTAAGTTTGCTATGGTGCTAGTTATTGTTTGTGTGGTTGATCTAGCTAAGGTAGGTGATGCTGTATTTACCTGCTGCTGAAACCCCCACACTGAGATGTGAACCCTCCAATAGTCGGGGGCAGATTATATACATTGTGGCCTGCAATGTATATGGTGTTGGGAAGGAGGAGTAACTGCCACTCTTACAGAACAAAAAACGAGAACAAGACAGAGATTGAAGCAGATTGCATATAGACTGAGTTAGCGATGGGTTGTGTATTACTGGATGCTACAGAGTGAAGAGGAAATGGAGTGTGAAATAATTAGTGAAAATATGAAATGAGACAAATCTAATCTCCCCTCGCCTAAACTTTCAGAGAGCAAAGTGAGAGGGACCAGGGCGTTCTGAAGCTGGCTCAATGTGTGAGGATTCACAACTAGATCCAGAAATAGGGAATGAACGAAAGCAAATTGGAGGACTGTATCCGCAGGATTCCAGTGTTCCAAGTTCCCTGTGTACAGGAGGGCTGGTTCCAGTGGCAGGAGGCTCGGTAACCAGAGGGCATGTGAATAAAGGGAGCCAAGGTGGGATGGGAAATGTTTTGCCTGTGTTGTTTGGAAGGCTGCATCTGAAAGAGTGCTGGAAGGGACTGTCGCTTTCCAAAACGGAATGAAGCATTTGCAGGGCCAATGGGGAAGGAGCAAGGGGAGTGCGTCCAGTTGGAATGCTTTCAAAGAGCTGGCAGACAAGATGGGCTGAATGGCCTCCGACACCGTCAGGATCCTATGGTTCTAAATTGCTGCATTTTGCTGGAAATTTAATGAAGCAAGGGGTTAGAGGGTGGGTGTGGAGAAAGGTTTCTGCTTGTGGATGAGTCCAAAACAAGAGTTTAAGCTAGCCTGAAATAGATTGAATAAAGAATTCAGAAGAACTTTCTTTAGAAGTTGCTGCCAAATGGGATGGTTGATTCTATTACCCTTCATCCAGTTAGGGAAAGGCTTGATGCACGCATAATGGAGAAGGGAATAATAGGACATAGGGCGTGGATGGGAAGAAGTAATTAAAATGAACTGGAGTTCAGGTTCCAACTTGGACCTGCCGTGCTGGATTTCCCCGGGTGCTGATTGTTTCCTGTCCTGTAGTGTATGGGTCCCTCCAGCAGAGGGAGGCAGCGATCCATCCAAGAGCTGCTTGGGACCTTGGAGCCGGATGTATTTGGAACCCACCTTATACCAGCATTAGGGACAGTACACACTCTGGCTGTTTGTGTGGCTACAGTGCCCCAGACACATAGTCAAACATCACAGTATCAGCTCCTCATACCTTCATCCACCACAAGTCGCATTTCACTTGGTCAAACAGATTGAATAAAGATGCTTCATAAAGCAGAATGTGGCACCAAAGCAGGCAGTGATATACTGGGACAGATAACAGGAAAGGTGGTTAAAGAGAGAGCTTTTAAAGTTGGAATGCCAGGGTAGTGTATATGTTCCTGTGCTCTGCTTAGCTTTCCACCTTTTGAAATGATCTTTCAAACCTACCTGCAAACACTCCGAAAGCTCCAAATAAATCTGTTGGACTTGAACCTGGTGTTGTGAGACTTCTTGCTGTGCCCACCCCAGTCCAACACCGGCATCTCCACATCCCGGCTACCTCTTTTATTTAGGGAGGGCATTCCTGAACTTAGGCCCCAGGCAGCTGACGGCACTGCCACCAGAGAATGCTCAGGGGGCCAGGGTTAGATGAGCCTCGGAGGGTTTGTGAGTCTGGAGGAGATTTCACAGACAGGGAGGCCATGGAGTGATTTGAAAACAAGGATGAGAATTCTTAAATCAGGACAGATGGCCTAGTGGTATTATCGCTAGACTCTTCACCCAGAAAGTCAGCTAATGTTCTGGGGACCCGGGTTCGAATCCCATCACGGCAGGGGGTGGAATTTGAATTCAATAAAAATATCAGGAATTAGGAATCTACTGATGACCATGAAACCATTGTCGATTGTTGGAAAAACCCATCGGGTTCACTGAAGTCCTTTAGGGAATGAGGTCTACTGTCCTTACCCGGTCTGGCCTACATGTGACCCCAGAGCCATGTGGTTGACTCTCAACTGCCCTCTGAACAAGGGCACCTAGAGATGGGCAATCAGTGCTGGCCATCCTAGTGATGCTCATGTCTCACAAAGCAAAAAACATTGCTAGACTGGCAGCCATTGTAGGTTAGCAGGTGACAGGGGGAGCTGGACTTGCCCTGCGATCAGACACGGGCAGCAAAGTTTTGGGTGTTGTTGGAGAGGGAGGCAGTGCAGGTGGTGATGGGTGAAGAGGGTTTGGTGAGATTAGAACAGGAGCAGCAGAGTTTCTTCTGAGCTCAAGATTCACAAACCATTTAGTGAAGGGGTTTCTCCTCGCCTTAGCGGTAAATGACAGACCTCTTATCCCAGGGCACCGTGCCCCTGGTTCCAGATAGCCCACATCCTCTCAGCATCTGACCTTTCCAACCCAAAGAACTGTCTGTTTTCAATTAGTTCACCACTCTGTCTTTGAAATTATAGAAAATACAGTTTACTCACTCAGTCCTCTGAGGACATCCTCTCGTCCCAAGAGATAGTCTCATTAGCCTTTGTTACATTCCCTCTCTCACATGTTTATCCTTTCTTGGGGAAGAAGGTTAACACTACACACACCCCAGTTGTGGTCACACCATGGCCCCCGCACAATTGCAGTAAGATGTTGCTAGATAAAGTTTTAATTAGTCACATGTATGCTGACATTAGCACTGCAATGGAGTTTCTGTGAGGAGGCTAGTGCCTCACCGCTTAATCGTTCCCCTCATTATGTTCCATCTGCTGTGTCTCACCCAATCACTGATTCCACCTGTATTTATTTGCAGCCGCCTTGTACTTCCCTCACAGTTCACATTCCCACCTAACATTGTATTGTCGGCAAATCCATTTAACTTGCTTTCTTTATTTAAGTCATTATTATAGATTGTAAACAGCTGAGGCTTGCAACATCTGCTGGGTGACAGCTGGACAACTTGTCCCATTTGTGCCTACTCTCGACTTCCTGTCCAAACTCTGAGAGCAGATGTTATCCAGAGATCTGCTCATCAAATGCCCTTGCTGCCTGGTTCAGTAATCTCTGTCTCCTTAAAGAGTCAGTTTTCCAATAACAACAGACCCATGAGAGAGACCCAGAGGGATAACACTCCCAACTACAGTGGTAGACAAGACTTTCATAACTTCTAGATCCACTCAGGGATTTTAGTTTTCTGAGATTATATAACTGAGTAAGTCCCTTGATCCCACCACCCATACGCTGTTCATTCTAAGTCAATGCATCAGCTAGTTTGATACAACAGTATCATTAACTGGTTTTTAACTAAATCCCATGTGCCCTAATTTTCAGTCATAAGGTGCCACACAAGAAGTTATTGAATGATTTTTGAGAATGTTAATATACGACATCCACTGGTTCCCCCTTATCTACCCTCGGAGTTGTAATCTCAAACTCGAATATGTTTATTAAAGACAATTTTACTTTGATAAAACTGTATTAATACTAGCCAGTCATTTTCTACATGCCTGGTTAGAATTCCTGTCACAGTAGAATCAACTTTTCCCTGGTAACTGGCCTTGGATTTTCCTTTCCCTTCTACAATCCATGTGAAATGTTCTAGAATCCAGACCAATGCACCCAGTGTATCTCTAGCTCCCTCTGCATCTCGGGGCATTTCACAACTATCACTGCCATGAATTGCCCCAGTACCAATGTCCCTTTCCAGTGCCAACCTCTGGAAATTCCTCATTCTAGATATCCCATTACCTCTGGAATGTCTTTTGTGTCTCTGCAATGAAGGTGTGTAAGTAAATATCTCCCTGCTCTTTCCTTATTCCCCAGTGTAACTTCTCCGAAACACCCAGCTGCACTCAAGGCCTGGTGAGGCCAGCAACTGTTACCCACCCCAAATTGAAATGGGCGACATGCCATTTCAGAGGGCAGTTGGGAGTCAACCACATTGCAGTGGCCCTGAGTCACACGTAGGCCAGACCAGGTAAGGAAGGCAGATTTCCTTCCCTAAAGGACATTAGTGATCCAGGTGGGTTTTTACCACAATCGACAATGGTTTCACAGTCATCAGTAGATTCTTAATTCTAGATTTTTTTATATTAGATTGAGCATATAAGCCAGTCCAGCCACCTGCTACACAGTACAGACAGAGTGCTGCATTGTCTGAGGTGCTATCTTTTGGACAGAGAGTTAAACTGAAACCCTAATTGCCCCTTCAGCTGAATGTAAAAAAGTCCAACAATATTTTGCAGAAGTAGGAGGGAATTCAGCCCCACATTACTGATCCAGAGGGATCACTCAGCGCACATCATAAACAAATAAGTTGGACATTTATCTTGTCCTGATCATGGTAGAATGAGCAGGATTTGGGTAGTGCCTAATTACCTTCTTCCCCCCTCACCCTCGCTCCCTCCCTCCCTCACTCAGTGATGGTAAGAGCCCAGGTTGTAGCCTGCAATCCCCCCTGGCATGACTTGCTGTTCTATTAGTTGATGCTGTGGCAGGGTACAAGCACAAAAGCCTTTTGTTCTCAATTACTTAGCAACGTTCAGAGATTATGATCTGATGAAAAGCACAGAAATTCAATCATGCGTTCTAATGATGAATGCTTCTAAAAAAACAAACTCTTTTAAACTGTAGGAGAGATAAGTTGGCTGGGATTCTTAAGTAGTTTTTTTGATATGTTGATAAACCTAGCCACTGTGTAAACAGATGTTTACTGAAGGCAGGTTGGCAACAAATGGGGGATAACATGTCAAGAGTTTACATAAAGATACTAAAAGCTGGAAGGAAAATGGGGTGTGAATTACATCCTGGAAGGTGAATTCATGAAGTGCAGGTAACTGAGAGTGATTTCTGAGAAGGTTTGTTGAGACAAGTGAAGATCAAAAGGGAAACTGGTATATTGGGCAAATACGCAAGTTAACAGTTCAGAGCATTCAGCCCACAGCAGGAAGCGGTGTCAACTCAACAAGCTGTGCCTGGAGAAAAACACGTTTCAGGAGCCATGTCTTTTATCCTGAGTCGGACGCAGCCTCTAAAGATACAGATGCCTGGTGTGCTAATTTTGATGTGGAGTTGCTGGTGTTGGACTGCGGTAGACACAGTGAGTAGCCTCACAACACCAGGTTAAAGTCCAGCGGGTTTATTCAGTAGTGCAAACTTTTGGAGCATTGGACTTTATCCTGGTGTGGTGAGACTACTTACTGGTGTGGTAACTATTACTGGATTTTGCCTATGGTTCTAAAGCTGATGGGATGTTGTTTGGGGAGGTTAGAAAAATCATCATCTTTGTCAATCACTTGTTAACGAGTATGATTGTCCACCTAAGAAACTCCGTGTTACTGGTCGTCGGCTCTGTGGGCCCCTGCATGGATGATGAGCTCAATCCCAGAGCCAGATCTTCAACAACATACTAGATAGGTGCTCCCTGGAGGTGGGTTCGATCCTGGACTCGATCATTGGTATTCCCTTCTCGGGCTCCTTTTCTGGGCCTCCTCTTACTGTTGGTTTATCATAAAAGAATCGTGTCCCCTCAATCAGGAGGTTCCTCCAAGTAGGTCTCTTCTAAGTGAGGGTCTCCCCGGCATCGACATCTGTGTTGTATTTCTTGAGGTAAACCTTCATAGTAGAGAGTCTTTGGAAACCTTCTTTTGTCCTCCTCTTGTTTGGGAGCCTCCTTTGAGTTGAACTCTGGCAATTGACGAGGAATCTGTATTGCTGGAGAGATCGTCACCTGAATCCTCACTAGCTGCCTTCTTCTGGTCTCTGAAGTAATCCTTCTGGAAAGCCAATTTAGTTTCTGACCAGATGTGGAACAGTGGACGTGATTTTCATTGCTTAACCACTTCAAGAGAAATCCCACATTGACTACGTTGCACGCCTTCATTGATCTAACCAACCAATCAGGAGGTGTTGTGAGAAACCCTGTCAAAGGCCAGCTGTCCAATATTAACATCATCCACAATGAGATGTCAGCAAGAGTCCTCACTGATGGGAATAAGAGATCAAAACTGGAGCCAAGTAGGGATGTTTCATCATCCCCACTCTTGTCTCCATTTTCATCGCCACCATCCTTCACCAGAAAACTTTTCAACCTCAGCCGGTTGAAATCCAAGAAGAAAGCGATGCTAACATTGCCCGTGGAACTTCAGTGCGTGATGACATCAGCATCTACGCTCTCTCAGAAGAGAATGTTTCACACCTTTGTGGAAGCATGCTGAAAAATCAGTCTGTGCCTCGACTTCTCAAGCTATTTACCAGCCCTCCCCAGGGTAATATTCAGTCTCCCTCCATGATCAACAGAGAGGCCTTCCCAAGCTTGAAACACTTCCCCTACTTGGGAAGACACCTCTCATCTAAGGCTGACATTGGTGCAGAGATCCAACATTTTATCCAATCCGTGATCACCACCTATGGATGCCTAAGGATGAGAGTCTTTGATGACCATGAAATTAGTGCTGACACCATGTACCCTGTGTACAAGGTAGCCATCCTCCCTACTCTTCTATACAGCTCCAAATTGGACTACGTACAGACATCACCTGGAGAGGTATCATCTACACTGAGATGGATTCTCCAGTCAGCTGGAAGGACAGGTGTACTAACAGCAGCGTCCTTGAAGAAGCCAAGCGCATCAGTATCAAGGACATCATCCAAAATCATCTCCACTGGGCTGACCATGTGCATAGGATGTCAGAGTCCCGACTACCAGAGCGAATCACCTTCTTAGGAAAGTGGAGGGATTTGGAACTAGATAAATTTAATGATACTGTGTAGAAACATTAAGGTAGTTACATGTATTTCTCATTGAGTTTCCTGAGTTTTATTGTTTAATAAAAGTTAATTTGTTTAAAATTGTCATGAAAATGTCTGGGACATAGGTAATGCACTTTGGAAGGACTAATTTGACAACGAAGTATACTATGAAAGAACAAACTGACCTTGGTGTGTTTGTCCGTAGGTATCTGATGGCAGAAAGGCAGGTAAATAGGGTGGTGAAAAAGGCACACGGGACACTTGCCTTTATCAATTGGGGTATAGTTTTTTTTTAAAACTTTATCCCAATCCAATCAAGTCAAATTAAAGCCAATTCAGAGCCCCAACAAGTTGGGACATTCCCGATCCGAGCTGACAAGACAGGGCTCTCACCTCCTGTCTTGGGCTTGATCTCCATGATCCAAGCTGACTGGAGTAGGCATAGCTTCTCCTCCAAGGCTTGATCTCATTTGCATCTTAGCCAAAAGGCCGAAATGCCACTTTAATAAATTGCTTCAAATGAAGCTGAAATGTAACCTAATGACTTCAACCAAGTGCAGCATTTCGATACTACACTTTTTTTTCCAAAAATATACTTTATTGATAAAAATCTCAATTAATCTATTGCAAATGTACAGGGCTTTGAATAGCAAACAATGTAGAATCAAAACATTTTTACAGATCTGTACAAATTACAATGACTACATTTCAATACTTAAAACTATATCCATGCCTCAATATTTACAGATTTGTGCTAATTACAATGATTACATTTCAATACTTAAAGCTATATACATGCCTCAATAAATTACTGTGTGCCGTTAGTGCTCAGATTGGCACACAGCTCCGCAGGTCGAGGGTATTCTGCAGCTCCCGGGTCCTCGGTCTGCCTCCGTTAAAAGGCCTTACAGTGTGGCCTTTCCCCACTGTGCCTTTGCGGCGGCTGCCCCAAGCTTCAGCCCGTCCCTCAGCACGTAGTCCTGGAGCTTGGAATGTGCCAGTCTGCAACACTCGGTCGAGGACAGTTCTTTCAGCTGGAAGATAGCAAGTTTCGGGCGGACCAAAGTGCGTCCTTCACCGAGTTGATGACCCTCCAACAGCAGTTGATATTTGTCTCGGTATGCGTCTCCGGAAACAGCCCGTAGAGCACAGAGTCCTGCGTCACCGAGCTGCTCGGGACGAACCTCGACAAATACCACTGCATCTCGCTCCAGACCTTCTTTGCAAAGGCACATTCCATAAGGAGGTGTGCGACCGTCTCATCAGCCCCGCAGCCGCTTCGAGGGCAGCGTGCGGTGATGTTGAGACCTCGAGCGTGCATAAAGGCTCTGACGGGGAGTGCCCTTCTCACCACCAGCCAAGCCAGATCTTGGTGCTTGTTTGTCAGTTCTGGTGATGAGGTGTTCTGCCAGATGACACTGACAGTCTGCTCAGGGAACCATCCGACAGGATCCGCCGTCTCCTTTTCTCTCAGGGCCCCAAGGACGTTACGCGCTGACCACTGCTTAATCGCCGTGTGGTCAAAGGTGTGTTTGCGGAAAAATTTCTCCACGAAGGACAGGTGCTGCGGTATGGTCCAAATACTCGGAGCGTTCTGCGCCAGTGTGGCCAGACCCATCCTTCGCAACACTCGGGACAGGTAGAACCTCAAAAAGTAGTGGCACTTGCTGTTGGTGTACCGAGGATCTACGCACAGCTTGATGCAGCCGCACACAAAGGTGGCCATCAGGATGAGGGCGGCGTTGGGAACGTTTTTCCCTCCGTTCTCTGGAGATTTGTGCATCGCCTCCCTCCGGACGCGATCCATCTTTGATCTCCAGATAAACTTGAAGATGGCCTGCGTCACTGCTGCAGCGCAGGATTTGGGGATAGGTCACACCTGCGCCACGTACAATAACCTGGACAGCACCTCGCACCGGATCACCAGGTTTTTCCCTGTCACGGAGAGCGAGCGTTGCTCCCACAAGCCCAGTTTCTGTCTGGCTTTCGAGATGCGCTCGTCCCAGTTTTTGGCGCATGCCCCTGCCACTCCAAACCATATCCCCAGCACCTTCAGGTAATCTGCCCTGACGGTGAAGGGGACAAAGGATTTGTCGGCCCAGTTCCCAAGAACATGGCCTCGTTCTTACCCTGGTTGACTTTGGCTCCCGAGGCCAGCTCGAACTGCTCACAGACCTGGAGGAGCCTGCGGACAGACAGGGGGTCCGAGCAGAAGACAGACACGTCATCCATGTACAGGGAGGCTTTGACCTGCGTGCCTCCGCTGCCTGGGATTGTCACCCCTTTGATGCCTGGGTCGCTTCTGAGGGCCTTGGCAAAGGGTTCAATGCAACACACAAAAAGGATGGAGGAGAGAGGGCAGCCCTGTCTGACTCCAGACTGATTTGGAAGCTATCTGTTTCCCACCCATTGACTGAAACTGCGCTACTGATGTCTGTGTAGAGCAGCCGGATCCAATTGTGGATTCCCTCCCCAAAGCCCATTTTGGATAGCACATCCATCATGTAGCTGTGCGATATTCTGTCAAACGCTTTCTCCTGGTCTAGGCTGATGAGGCACGTATCCACCTGCCTGTCCTGCATGTAGGCGATCGTATCCCTGAGTAGCGCCAGGCTGTCAGAGATCTTCCTGCCGGGTACAGCACAGGTTTGATCAGGATGGATCACTTGATCTTAGCCAAGAGGTCATGTTAGAGTTGTGTAGGGCTTTGGTGAGGCCACAGCTGGAGCACTGTGTGCAGTTCTGGTCACCACATTATGGGAAGGATGTGATTGCCCTGGAGGGGGGTGTGGAGGGGATTCACCAGGATGCTGCCTGGGATGGAGCGGTTAAATTATAAAGAGATGTTGGATAGGCTTGGGTTGTTTTCATTGGAGCAGAGAAGACAGAGGGGCGATCTGACTGAGGTGTTCAAGATTATGAGGGACACAGAGTGGATAGGGAGCAGCTGTTCCCCTTAGTTGAAGGGTCAGTTACGAGGGGGACACAAGTTAAAAGTGGGGGGGGGGGGTGGGAGGTTTTGGGGGGAATTTGAGGAAAAGCTTTTTACCCAGAGGGTGGTGACGGTCTGGAATATGCTGCTTGGGAGGGTGGTGATGCCTCACATCTTTTAAAAAGTATCTGGGTGAGTACTTGGCACATCATGACATTCAGGGCCATGGGCCAAGTGCTGACAGATGGGATTAGGTGGGCAGGTCAGGGCCTTTCATGCATTGGTGCAGACTCAATGGGCCGAAGGGCCTCTCCTGCACTGTAGTATTCTGTGACATCTTTCACTGGTCCTCACATCTTTCCTCATTATACCAACTTGCAAAATATAGTTAAGACAGTTGAAAGTTTGATTCTGGCATTTTGAATACTTTACACAATTTAATGTCAGCTGTGCTCTTAACAGCAAAAAAATAACTTTCTGTTGGGGAAAGTGACATTATGGCAACTTTAATCACTTTGTTGCTTCAGAAAATTTCTTTTTAAGTGAAAACACATGCGCAGAACGCAGCCCAGGAACTATTCCCGAAAGCACTGATGTAAGATTACTCAAGAGCATGCCAGCTGGCTCATCAGCCAGAACAAGAAGTTTCTGCAAAGCACTTAATATCCTGTTGCTGTTGTCCTAGTGTCTACATCAAACCATCCAGTGATTCTGGCCAGTCCCTTAACTGCCAATGTGTCACTGAGCAGTATGGAGAGGGATCAGACTGTAACTCACACCATCTCAGCCAGTGCATTGCACTGCGATTGAGATTGTGAGAGGGGCATTGTAATGGCTGTATGTAGTAGCCCACTTGAGGACTAGATTCAAATCAACTATGCAGACAAAGAGAAGACTGAGAGATGACCTAATGGTGAAGGTCGTTAAAATTTTGAATGGTTTTGGAGTGGATACAGCGAGAATGTTTCCTGTTGTGGTAAAGTGCACAAGCTGGAGGCCATCAGTGTAAGATACTCACCAAGAAATCCAATAGGGAATTCAGGGGAATCTTCTTTCCCCAGAGAGTGGGAGAATGTGGAATTTGCGACCTCTGAATTTGATAGGGGGAACTTGATAAGCATGCTGGAGTGAACGGAATAGAGGGATACTATGGTAGAATTAGAGGGGGTGAGATGGAATGCTTGAGTGGGGCGTGAACTGGTTGGACCCGTTTCTGTGCCTGATATTTTACTTGATTTATTATTGTCTCTTGTATTAGCGTACAGTGAAAAGTATTGTTTTTTGCATGCTATACAGACGAAGCATACCGTTCATAGAGAAGGAAAAGAGAGAGTCAGAATGTAGTGTTACAGTCATAGCTAGGGTGTAGAGAAAGATAACCTTAATGTAAGGTAGGTCCATTCAGAAGTCTGACAGCAGCAGGGAAGAAGCTGTTCTTGAGTCGGTTGGTACGTGACCTCAGACATTTGTATCTTTTTCCTGAAGGAAGAAGGTGGAAGAGAGAATATCCAGGGTGCGTGGAGTCCTTGAATATGCTGGATGCTCTGTCGAGGCAGCGGGAAATGTAGACAGAGTCAGTGGATGGGAGGCTGGTTTGCGTGATAGTTTGGGCTACATTCACGACCTTTTGTAGTTCCTTGTGGTCTTGGGCAGAGCAGGAGCCCAGACTGAGCTGTGATACAACCAGAAAGAATGCTTTCTATGGTGCATCTGTAAAAGTTGGTGGGAGTCGTAGCTGACATGCCAAATTTCCTTAGTCTTCTGAGAAAGCTTGAAGATTGAAGATGTCTGTGAATAGCCCCACCAGCTGATCCGCGCAGGATCTGAGTGCCTGTCCGCGGACCCCATCCGGGCCAGTCACTTTCCATGAGTTGACCTTTGAGAAAGCTGCTCTGCTATCTGCAATGGTGACCCCAGATACAGGTTCATCCAGGGCTTCCAGGGAGGAGGGCATGCTCTTGCTGATGTCTTGCTCAAAACGGGCGTAGAATGCATTGAGTTCATCGGGGGGGGGAGGGGTGCGTTGGAGCTGGTGACTTTTCTTACCTTCATCTTGTAGCCTGTTATGTCTTGCAGACCTTGCTATAATCAGCGGGGGTTGGTGTGGCTAACGTGGGACTCTAGCTTGGTCCAGTACTGTCTTTTCATGTCTTTGATGGATCTCCTTAGATTGTATCTGGCTTTCTTGTATCGGTCAGTGTTACCTGACTTGAACACCTCAGACCTGGACTTCAGCAAACAGTGGATATCCCTGTTCATCCAAGGTTTCTGGTTGGGAAACATGGATTTGCTTCTTTGACACACAGTCTTCTACACGCTTACTAATTAAGTCAGTCACTGTAGTTTTTTTTGTTTTCTGGTTCTCCTGAGCTGGATAAGGTTGTTACGGTTTACAATGTTTGAACATGATAGTATGAGCAGTGAACCAGAGGGAGGAGGTTAAGGTAAAGTGAGAAATTTGAAGGAGTGAAGCACAATTAGGATGAATCAACAGAGAAGCCTCTATAAAAAGTGGCAAAGGAATACAGTCTGGACAACTGAGCACCTTTTAGATGCTTAATTATGTAACATAGGGTATTAATATCCTAATAATCTCTCTCTGATGTGAGTAAATTGATTACTCTGGTATAATTGTTTGTTTCGTGGTAATATCCAGTAGTTCATGTGTGATTTTTCATCATTTTCTGAAAGGGAGCAATGTGCAGGACAATGTGGAAAAGGCAGGGGAACAGCACTCCGTGAGTTGCCCCTTCAGAGTCAGCAAGAACACGCCACGCTGTAACCATTCTATGATTCTATGTTTGAGATTTATTGCTGTGAAATTTAGTGCTTGCTTAAGAGGTACTCAAGTAATAAATCCACCCCTGATGTGACAGCCGATTTATTTCTGTGACATTAGTGTTTGTATAGTGGCAGTATCCAGTTAATGATTCCATGATGGGTTTGAATTTAGCCCAGCTATACCATTGGTCATCAAAGCTCGTGCCTCTGCATCAACCGCCTGTCATCTCTTCTTGCGACAGCTCACGGTACAGAATGACGCTCGAGCTCCCAACTGCAAGGCAAGAAGGAGCAATCTTTCTGTTTAAGAAACACTGCTGAATTTTGTTTAGTGTAAATATGATGCAAAGACGCAGTTTATTTGAGTCAGACTTTGGGATTATTCCCCAGGCTGCCGTCATTCTGTAAGATATACAGGGAATAAACTGTCCTGCAATGCTTAACCCCACTGCTCTTCAATCCTCATCCAATGTTTATTGCCATGAAAACCAAAAGCAATTTTCATTAGAGATCGTGGCGCAAAGTCTGAGTTAATGATGAATTGAACTTGAGGGATCACCAGGCGGTTCATAACAGCTTCTGATATCTAAAATTGGATGAATTTGTTTAAAAAATGCTTTAAAACACCTTTCACATCCTTTCCACACTTTTTTTTATTCACTCATGGGACATGGGCGTCGCTAGCTGGGCCAGTATTTATTACCCATCCCTAGTTGCCCTTGGAAAGCAGTTGAGAGTCAACCACATTGCTGTGGCTCTGGACTCATGTAGGCCAGACCAGGTAAGGACGGCAGATTTGCTTTGCTCGCTCTGCTTGAGTTTAAAGATTTTTGAAGTGTAGTCACTATCAGGTGAGTGGTTTTGTGTACAACAAGACCTTATAAACAGCTAGTGAGATGATGGATATTTCATCTCTTTAGTGATGGTATCTGAGGGATAAGCGTTGGCCAGGTCACTAGGAGAGTTCTCCTACTCCTGTATTCATGTTGTGAGATTAACCTGATGTGAAAGATTGGGTTAATGTCTCATTGGGCACCTTCCTCCGCTGATCTTCTGCAAACCACCCACGCCATTGCTCATCATGAATCAAAGCATGCTGCTTTGCAAAGACAGCAGAATTATGAAATTGAATGTTGGTGTGCGTTCTGTTATATCCCCGTGGAAACCAGTGACACTTAAAAAAAATCCAAATTTTCAGTTAATAGCTGAAAGAATAACATGTCCAGATTTCACATTTTAAAACATTTACTGTAACAAATGACCGGCAACATAACTAAACACTTACACCCATCTCTGCCTCCCCCCCCCACCCCCCACGTTATTTTGAGTCCAACTGGAAAAATACCAAAAATTGTCCCTTCTGTCCACATTCTGCCTTCCCAGAGTCAATCCAAAGTGGTTCTTGGTTCTAAGAGTTTATTCCTGTTCTTTCCCTTTCTCAGCCAGGTACCCTGCAATCTTAAAATGACACTTCACAGTAAGGTTTTCTTGCTTCAATGACTCTCTCTCCAGCTAAGCCACCCTTACAGCCTCATTTTAATTCCCTGCAAATTTGGTCTTTTCAATTTGAGTGTGAGTTTCCACTCCTCTTTCTGTCTGGCAAAGTATAGAGACTTTTTTGACCTCTAGCTGTTTCCTTTCTCTCAGACCCAGGCTTCCTTTGCATCCTTGTCTAAAACGATGTGGATCACATGGGCCTTGTATCCAGGGAGAAATGCTTAATAGCTATCCCTGACAGCACAACTTTCTTTTGCTTTGGAAGTAAATGGACAATTTGAAGCATAACAGTGTGACCCAACATTCTCAACACTTCTGGGACTTTGGAGATTCTCAGAGTCTCCAATCTGAATCCAGAAATTGTTGCATTTGTCTCCAAGCATAAATATCTTGCACCACCTACCTAGTAAGACAATCTAATCCAGTCTAACCATCACGCCGAGACTTACTGTCAAAGTTCAGAACAGGTCACACCCCCCTCCCCCTTCATTTTGCCTTAAATTTGAAGGTACAGTCACAAAGTACAGCAGCGAGGGAGGTGGTCGTGCAGTGGCATTGTCAAGGACCAGTAATCCAGAGATATAGGAGCCGTAGGTTCAAATCTCACCACTGCAGATGGTGAAATTTGAATTCAATAAAAATCTGTAATTGAAAGCCTACTGATAACCATGAAACCATTGTCTGTTGTAAAAACCCATCTGGTTCACTAATATCCTGTAGGGAAGGAAATCTGCCATCCTTACCTGGGCTGGCCTACATGTGACTCCAGAGCCTCAGTAATGCGGTTTCATAGTGGTTAGCGCTGCTGCCTCACAGCCCCAAAGATCCAGGTTCAATTCCCGGCTTGGGTCACTATCTGTGAAGAGCCTGCATGTTCTCCCCGTGTCTGTGTGGGTTTCCTCTGGGAGTCCGTTTCCCCCCACAGTCTGAAAGACGTGCTGGTTAGGGTGCCAATTAATTGACCTGAACAGGTGCTTGATTGTGGCGACCAGGGGAATTTCACAGTAACTTCATTGCAGTAATGTAAGCCTTACTTGTGACTAATAAATAAACTTATTTTTTAACTGCCATCTGAAAGGAGCTGGCAAAACACTCAGTTCAGGGGAATTAGGGATGGGCAATAATGCCCACATCCCATTGATGGAATATATTTTAAATAATCCCTTTTGGGAGATAAGTGATGAGGAGTGGCAAGAGAGGAATTGTCTCTGATAGGCAGGATGTTACAAATGGTCTTTTCTAGTGATGTGTACTGGGGCCTTTTATTTATAAATGATCTTGAGAAAGGAATAGACATTTGTATATCTATCTGCAGTGGTGAGATTTGAACCCGGGTCCCCCATATCTCCGGACTACTGGTCCAGTGACAATGCCACCAGACCAGCACCTCCATCGTTACAATTCTCACTGTTGTACTGTGTGACTGTGCCTTCAAATTTAAGGCAAAATGAAAGGGATCAATGACCTGATCTGAACTTTGAGAAAAAATTAAATAGTGAGAAACTACGAACAACAAAGCAACAAAGAGTTTTGGGAGTCCACATATAGAAATCATTAAGAACGAATTAGTGATAAGAAATGAGCAGGGCCAGAGGCTGGAATATAACTGGAGGAAATGATGCTTCTGTTTCAGAGGTAATTGGGAAATAAATAAAAACAGTTGGTATTAATAAAGCTGACTGCAAACTTGTTCCTGATGTCCTTCAGGAAAGGACACCTTCTTACCCAGTCTAGGCCTGTATTATCGCAATCTCACTCCCACCTGCATGTTTCTTAACTGCCCTCTGGAGTGGCTGAACAAGTGTTGTATTGCTTATAGGAGACAGATGACAACCTTCCCGGGGCAGTTAGGGATGGGCAATAAATGCCGACTTTTTCTGTGATACACATGTTCCCAAATTGAATGAATAATCACCATTCCTGCTGCCCCTCAGCGCCAGGGACCTGGATTCAATTCCCGGCATGGATCACTGTCTGCATGGAGTTTGCACGTTCTCCTCGCGTCTGCATGGGTTTCCTCCAGGTGCTCTGGTTTCCTTCCACATTCCAGAGACGTGCTGGTTAGGGTGCATTGGCCATGCTAAATTCTCCCTCAGTGTACCCAAACAGGCACCGCAGTGTGGCAACTAGGGGATTTTCACAGTAACTTCATTGCAGTGCTAATGTAAGTCTACACATGATACAAATAAATAAATGTTTAAAAGTACAGTGCTTTAAAAGGACAGGCCAGTTTAGCAGATAATCCATAAGCTGCAAATGATTGAAAATATTTTAGGGAGTGAGGCTATTGCTTTGACCTGGCTCCTGAAATCTCTCCAGGAATCAGGAGCAAACTTTGTGTAACTGCTGCAGCTGATTGGATGGTACATGAGAGCCCATTAAAAATCTCCTGTTGTGTTGACCCAAAACCCACACACACTCTCACTTGCACGCACACACATTCACACACACTCTCACTTGCGTGCACACACGCATTCGCACACACTCTCACTTGCACGCACACACACACACATTCACACACACTCTCACTTGCACGCACGCACACTCACTTGCGCTCACACACACTTTCACTTGCGCGCACACACACTTTCACTCGCGCGCACACACACTTTCACTCGCGCGCACACACACTTTCACTCACACTGTCACTTGCACGCACACACACATTGACACACACTCTCACTTGCGCGCACACACACATTGACACACACTCTCACTTGCGTGCACACACGCATTCACACACACTCTCACTTGCGCGCACACACGCAGTCGCACACACTCTCACTTGCGCGCGCACATGCATTCACACACACTCTCACTTGCGCACACACACACTCACTTGTGTGCACACACGCATTCACACACACTTCCACTTGCGCGCGCACACACTCACTCACACTCGCTCGTGTACTCACAAACTCACGTGCTTTCACTTGTGCACTCACACTCTCGTGCGCTCGCACACTCACACACTGGGGTGCTCACACAGTTGCGCACTGACACAGCGGCCGGCCCACACACCCAGGCGGGTCCCCCACACCCCCCTCGTCCTCTTCCCCCCAAGCCATTGCCTTGCAGCCTATAAGGCTGTGAAATAGTCCGACACAGATGAGTAACCATTAAGGATTAGTACAAAGAATTCAAGAAATAAGCACAGCAGCTCAATGGAGTGGCTTCTCCTCAGGCTAGTGGCTCCTTGCCTGGATGGCCTGTTGGGTAAGCAATATCTCATTGCTGTGATTCACTTATTGGAGCTGTAGAGAGCTCAGCCCAAGTAAAGAAGTGAGTAATTTGCCTGTTGCTGAGTGAGTGCTGCTTTCTAACAGGCTCATTGGGCCACGTGGTATTAATTACCTGATTAGCACAGCTGCATCAGATGTGAAGACCAGACCAAAGAAAGCAGCAGTAATTCTCCCTGTTGTCAGGCTGACTGTAGCCACACCCTGAGCTTATCCTTCCAGGGCTTCTGCCAATCAACAAAGAATAAAGAAAATTACAGCACAGGAACATGCCCTTTGGCCCTCCAAGCCTGCACCGACCATGCTGCCCAACTTAGCTGAAACCTCCTGCTTTACCACGTTGAGCTCTCGTCTGTCCTCTGGCGGCATGAGAGTAAGCTGTCACTCTCTTGGACTCTGCTCCCTGGTACTGGGCCCATCATTAATGGGGGAGGTCTGATCCCATTCTCCCCTTCCTCACAGGGGTCAAATTCTACCCTCACCCTCCCACCTCACCTTTTTGATTTAATTTGATCTATTATTGTCAAATGTATTTACAGTGAAAAGTATTGTTTCTTGCATGTTATACAGACAAAGCATACCATTCATAGAGAACGGTGACTAGTGGAGTGCCCCGGGGTCGGTGCTGGGGCCTCAGCTATTTACCATTTATATAGATGATCTGGAGGAAGGAACCGAGTGTAAGGTGTCGAAATTTGCTGATGACACAAAGATAAGTGGAACAGCAAATTGTGCGGAGGGTGTGGAAAGTCTGCAGAGGGATCTAGATAGGCTGAGCGAGTGGGCGAGGACCTGGCAGATGGAATACAGTGTTGGCAAGTGCGAGGTTATCCACTTTGGCAGGAATAATAGTAGGAAGGACGACTACTTACAGGGCGAAAAGCTGCAGCAGGCTACGGTGCAGAGGGACCTGGGGGTCCTTGTGCATGAGTCGCAAAAACCCAGCCTACAGGTGCAGCAGGTGGTCAGGAAGGCAAGTGGAATGCTGGCCTTCGTGGCGAGGGGGATTGAATATAAAAGTAGGGAGGTCTTGCTGCAACTGTACAGGGCACTGGTGAGGCCGCAGCTGGAGTACTGTGTGCAGTTTTGGTCGCCGCACTTGCGCAAGGATATTTTGGCCTTGGAGGGAGTGCAGAGGAGGTTCACTATGCTGATACCAGAGTTGAGGGGGTTGAGCTATGAGGAGAGGCTGAATAAACTAGGCTTGTATTCATTAGAGTTTAGAAGGATGAGGGGGGGATCTTATTGAGACGTACAAGATGATGAAAGGGATGGATAGGGTAGAGATGGAGCGGTTCTTCCCGCTCAGAAAGGACAGCAGGACTAGAGGGCACAGCCTCAAGATAAGGTGTGGGGGGGGGGTGCAGTTTAGAACAGAATTGAGGGGGAACTTCTTCACTCAAAGGGTGGTGAATCTCTGGAATTCTCTGCCCGTTGAAGTGGTGGAGGCTACCTCACTAAATATATTTAAAATGCGGGTAGATAGGTTTTTGGTAGGCAAGGGGATTAAGGGTTATGGGGAGAAAGTGGGAAAGTGGAACTGAGCCACTTCAGATCAGCCATGATCTTATTGAATGGCGGGGCAGGATCGAAGGGCTAGATGGCCTACTCCTGCTCCTATTTCTTATGTTCTTATGTTCTTATGAAAGGAGAGAGTGCAGAATGTAGTGTTACAGTCATAGCTAGGGTGTAGAGAAAGATCAACTTAGTCTTACAGCAGCAGGGAAGAAGCTGTTTTTGAGTCAGTTGGTATGTGACCTTAGATTTTTGCATCTTTCTCCTGAAGGAAGAAAGTGGAAGAGAGAATGTCCGTGGAGCGTGGGTTCTTGATTCTACTGGTTGCTTTGCTGAGGCATCAGGAAGTGTAGACAGAGTCAATGGATGGAAGGCTGGTTTGCATGATGGATTGGGCTTCATTCACAACCTTTTGTACTTCCTTGTGGTCTTGGACAGAGCAGGAGCCATATCACCAGGATATAACCTGGAAGCATGCTTTCTATGGTATATTTGTAAAAGTTGGTGAGAGTCGTAGATGACATGCCAAATTTTCTTAGTCTTCTGAGAAAGTAGAGGCATTGGTGAGCTTTTTTAACTATAGTGTCAGCATGGGGGGGAACCAGGATAGATTGTTGGTGATCTGGACACCTAAAAACTTGAAGCTCTCAGCCCTTTATCCTTATCCCTGAAAGTTGGCACCCAGGTTGATAAGGTTGTTAAGATAGAGGGGAGTATGGTAGGATGAGAGAAGAATTGGCGAATGTGGACTGGGGGAGCGCGTTGGAAAGTAGGTCTGCTGAGGAGCAGTGGAGGATCTTTAAGGAGATCTTTCTTGGTGCTCAGCAGAAATTTATTCCGATGGTTAAAAAGGACAGTAGGAAGAGAGGTAATAAGCCGTGGATAACGAAGGAGGTGAAGGAAAGTGTTAAATTAAAAGCGGAGGAATTTAGAGTAGCTAAGAGCAGTGGGCGAGAAGAGGATTGGGAAAGGTTTAAATGTCAACAAAGATTGACAAAAAAGTTGATAAAGGAGGGTAGAAGAAGCTATGAAGCTGGGCTAGCACTTAATATAAAAAAGGATAGCAAGAGTTTTTATAAATATATAAAAAGGAAGAGGCTGGCTAGGGTGAACGTTGGTCCCTTAGCGGATGAGAAAGGGGACCTAGTGGTAGGGGATGGGGATATGGCTAAGGTCTTGAATAACTTTTTTGTTTCTGTCTTCACGGAGGAGGACGTGAATAATTTGCCGGGTGTTAGCGATGGAAAGGTGGTAGGACTGGAGGGTCTTAATGACATTACTGTTACTAGAGAGGTGGTACGCGACAGACTGGAGGGGCTGATTGTGGACAAGTCCCCAGGACCGGATGGAATGCATCCGAGGGTTCTGAAAGAAATGGCGGAGGTGATAGTGGATGCCTTGGTGGTTATTTTCCAGACGTCGCTGGATTCCGGGGAAGTGCCGGAGGATTGGAAAACGGCTAATGTTACGCCGTTGTTTAAGAAGGGTGCCAGGCAAAAGGCGGGGAATTACAGGCCGGTTAGTTTAACGTCTGTGGTAGGTAAAATGTTAGAATCCGTCATTAAGGAGGAAATTGCGAGGCATCTTGAAGGGAATTGCTTGATAGGGCAGACGCAACACGGTTTCATTAAAGGGAAGTCGTATCTGACAAATTTACTGGAGTTCTATGAGGATGTGTCTAGGGCGGTGGATAGAGGAGAGCCGGTGGATGTGGTCTTTCTGGATTTTCAGAAGGCGTTTGATAAGGTACCTCACAAGAGGTTACTGCAGAAGGTCAGAGGACATGGAGTTGGGGGTAGGGTGTTAGCGTGGATAGAGGATTGGTTGTCAAATAGGAGGCAGAGAGTGGGGGTCAATGGGTGCTATTCGGATTGGCGGTTGGTGACTAGTGGGGTGCCCCAGGGGTCGGTGCTGGGGCCTCAGCTATTTACCATTTATATAGATGATCTGGAGGAGGGAACCGAGTGTAGGGTGTCGAAATTTGCTGATGACACCAAGATTGGGGGAAAGGCAAATTGTGCGGAGGGTGTGGAGAGTCTGCAGAAGGATCTAGATAGGCTGGGTGAATGGGCCAGGAAATGGCAAATGGAATTTAATGTTGGCAAGTGTGAGGTGGTCCACTTTGGTAGGAAGAATGGTAGGAAGGACTATTACTTACGTGGCGAAAAACTGCAGCAGGCGACGGTGCAGAGGGACCTCGGGGTCCTTGTGCATGAGTCGCAAAAACCCAGCCTGCAGGTGCAGCAGGTGGTCAGGAAGGCGAATGGGATGCTGGCCTTCATAGCGAGGGGGATTGAATATAAAAGTAGGGAGGTCTTGCTGCAGCTGTATAGGGCATTGGTGAGGCCGCAGCTGGAGTACTGTGTGCAGTTTTGGGCGCCGCACCTGCGCAAGGATATTTTGGCCTTGGAGGGAGTGCAGAGGAGGTTTACTAGGCTGATACCGGAGTTGAGGGGGTTGAGCTACGAGGAGAGGCTGAATAAACTAGGCTTGTACTCGTTAGAGTTTAGAAGAATGAGGGGAGATCTCATTGAGACGTATAAGATGATGAATGGGATGGATAGGATAGAGGTGGAAAGACTCTTCCCGCTCAAAAAAGACAGTAGGACTAGGGGGCACAGCCTCAAGATAAAGGGGGGGCAGTTCAGAACGGAGTTGAGGAGGAACTTCTTCACTCAAAGGGTGGTGAATCTCTGGAATTCTCTGCCCGTTGAAGTGGTGGAGGCTGCCTCACTAAATATTTTTAAGAAGCGGGTTGATGGGTTTTTGATAAGAGAGGGGATTAAGGGTTATGGGGAGAGGGCGGGAAAGTGGAACTGAGCCACGACAGATCAGCCATGATCTTATTGAATGGCGGGGCAGGCTCGAAGGGCCAGATGGCCTACTCCTGCTCCTATTTCTTATGTTCTTATGTTCTTATGTAAGGCGTACGGTGTGTTAGCTTTTATTGGTAGAGGGATTGCATTTCGGAGCCGTGAGGTCATGTTGTAACTGTACAAAACTCTGGTGCGGCTGCAGTTGGATTATTGCGTACAGTTCTGGTCGCCGCATTATAAGAAAGATGTGGAAGCTTTGGAAAGGGTGCAGAGGAGGTTTACCAGGATGTTGCCTGGTATGGTGGAAAGGTCTTATGAGGAAAGGCTGAGGGACTTGAGGTTGTTTTCATCAGTGAGAAGAAGGTTACGAGGTGACCTAATTGAGGCATACAAGATGATCAGAGGATTAGATAGGGTGGACAGTGAGAGCCTTTTTCCTCGGATGGTGATGGCTAACACAAGGGGACATAGCTTTAAATTAAGGGGTGGTAATTATAGGACGGATGTCAGATGTAGGTTCTTTACTCAGAGGGTAGTAAGGGCGTGGAATGCCCTGCCTGCAGCAGTTGCGGACTTGCCAACTTTAAGGGTGTTCAAATGGTCAGTGGATAGGCATATGGATAACATTGGAATAGTTTAGGTTAGAGGGTCATTAGATTGGTTCCACTGGTCGGCGCAACATCGAGGGCCGAAGGGCCTGTATTGCACTGTAATGTTCTATGTTCTTTCTACTTCATCCCCATTGATGTAGACAGGGGCATGTTCTCCTGTACACTTCCTGAAGTTGATGACAATCCCCCTCATTTGGCATTGAGGGAGAGATTATTGTTGCCGCATCAATTCACCAGATTCTTGTCACATTCCTGTCTCTTCATTGTTTGAGATCCTTCCTTTTCCCCTCTTTGTCCATGAAGTCAGTTATCATCACTTGACTGACTAGTGAGCAGGTGACATCTCGTTTCTCTAACTGCCTGCAGCCAGATCATCTGTCTGCCAGACCGACTGAGGTAACTGGGACCCCATGGTGTGACGTAGACTGAGCATTTGTGGTCACACACAGTTCCTGTTTGCTTTATTTACAGTACTTGTAGATCACGCGAGAGACAGGCTCCTTCGTTTACCCTCTTGGCTAGCTGCCTAATAGCTAATTAGTTTTGCTAAATCCAAACAGTGTATGACACACAAGTATCTATTGACACAGTGACTTTATACCAATGAGTCAACAACAAACCTTCCTAACTAAATAAAGAAAATTAAAATATTTCTTTGCCAGATGTTCCCCGACACTACCCTTGCTGTGAACTCTCTTACAGTTGAATTGTTGCATAAACATCCGCATCCCATAAATGGATTAAAAAAATCTTCGATTTCAGTAGCGGCTTCTTCGAGTACTTCACACGAGCATCGTCAAATAAGATTTGGCATTGAGGAACATACAGAGACAGGCAACAAGAGCACCTAAGCAAAAATCAGATGTTTAACCGACATTTTAAAGGAGGAGAGAGAGGCTGAATGGTTTATGGAGAATTTTGGCGTTTAGGCCCTTGGCCTCTAAAGGCAGTCACCAGTGTTAAACTAAAGGATATGAGGATCATACAAGATACTTTCTCTTTCTGTGGAACATGGGTATTGTTACATTGTCAATCACATGGTCTATATTGCAGAAGACCAGAAAGTTTGTGCAGAATGGAACATTTGATCCACTAGGATCATAGAATGGTTACAGCAGAGAAGGAGGCCATTCAGACTATCATCTTCGTGCCAGTTCTCGACAAGAACAGCTCAGTCCATCCTACTTCCCTGTCCAATCCCCATGGCCCTGTAGATTTTTATTTTCTTCAGGTGCTTGTCCAATTTTCTCTTGAATGACAGGCTTTAATTTGTCTCCACCACACTCTCAGACAGTGCATTCCAGATCCTCACCACTTGCTGTGTGAATCTGTCTCCACCACACTCTCAGACAGTACATTCCAGATCCTCACCACTTGCTGTGTGAATCTGTCTCCACCACACTCTCAGACAGTACATTCCAGATCCTCACCACTTGCTGTGTGAATCTGTCTCCACCACACTGTCAGACAGTACATTCCAGATCCTCACCACTTGCTGTGTGAATCTGTCTCCACCACACTGTCAGACAGTACATTCCAGATCCTAACCACTCGCTGTGTGAATCTGTCTCCACTACACTGTCAGTACATTCCAGACCCTAACCACTAGCTGCATAAAAAAGCTTTTTCTCATGTCGTTGTGGGTTCTTTTGCCGATCACTTTAAGTTTATGTCTTGGTTCTTAGCCCTTCAGCCAATAGGGACAGTTTCTTTGCTGCCTCATGGTTTTGAATACTTACCAAATCTGCTGTCAACCTTTCCTTAATCTAGGAGAACAAGCTCAGTTCCCCTGTTGATCCACTTAACTGAATTTCCTTATCCCTGGAACCAATCTTGTAAATCTTTTCTGCTTCTTTCTAAAGCCTTCATATTGGTGGGCACAGTGGTTGGCACTGCTGTCTCACAGCGCCAGGGACCTGGGTTTAATTCTGGCCGAGGGTCACTATTTTTTGGAGTTTGCACATTTTCCCCGTGTCTGCATGGATTTCCTTTAGGTGCTGTGGTTTCCTCTCTCAGTCATAAAGACATGCTGTTTAGGTGCATTGACCTGAACAGGCACCAGACTGTGGGGACAAGGGGAATTTTACAGTCACTTCATTGCAATGTTAATGTCAGCCTTACTTTTGACTAATAAATAAACTTTAACTTTAACTTTGCCCTTTTCAAAGTGTGGTGCCCAGAACAGGAAGCAATACTCCACTTAAGGTCAAACCAGTGTTTTATACAGATTTATCAGAAGCTCTTTGATCCTGCACTATATTTCTCTGTTTGTAAAACCCAAAATGTCATGCTTTTTTAACCACTTCCTCAGCCAGCTCTGCCCTTTCCAGTGATTCACACACACATACGTCCAGGTCCTTGTGCTCCTGCACCTTCTTAGATTGTATCCTCTATTTTATATTCCTTTTAATTTTTCCTACCGCAATGAATCACTTCATATTTCCTCGCACTGAACGTCATCTGCTATGTGTCTGCCACTCCAATAGCCTGTCTGTATCCTCTTGAAGTCTATCACTGTCCTCCTCACAGTTCACAACACTTCCAAGTTTTATAATGTCTACAGTGGCCCAAATACTAACTGCTCAGAGACTACAGTTTGTACCTTCTGAACAACAACTGTTCATCGTTATCGTCTATTTTTGCAACCTTTATTTGTCAGGCGCGGGGGGGTGATTCTCCCAGTGGGGTGGGAGATATCAGCGGAAGGCTGTTTCGCTTCCTGCTGGACGTCATGATATCGCAGCCGAAGATTTCCATTTCATTAGTCGGCCCGGACTGAAGTCCCCCCACCCCGCCACATGGGTGTGATACACTCCAGCGGGGTTTACCACTGCTCCCCACGAGCAGAACAGGAGGCCAACCCCGCTGGAGCAAAGAGAGGTCATTGAGGTCCCCCCAAGTGGTTGGGAGTAAGGGGGCATGCCCCTTGGGCAGTGCCATCCTGGCCCTCTGACACTGCCCACTGGATATGGATAGTGCCAAGGGGGCAGGGCTTACTGGGATGCGATCGGTGGAGGTTGGGTGTCCCGCTGCAGATCGCAGGCATAGGGACGGAAGAACTGATCGCGTCTGGGTGGGGGAGTGAGGGTGGGGCATGTCAGGGAGGATCGGGGTTGCCGGGGAGGGAGTGCACGGGGGGTTTCACAAGGCCAGTGATTGGGTGGGGGACTAGAGCACATGTACCGATCTCAGCGCTGACAGGTCAGTCCATGAGCAATGGCCTACTCAGCGCTGTGCTGCCGGCCTGTCCAGCGGGAATAGGTCCCATCCACTGATTTCCAGAGTGAATCCCACTGTATCACTTTGCACTGCAGAGTGCTGGAGATTCATTCCAGGAATCATGCCAAAAGAAAACTGCGGGATTTACTCCCATTTTCCTGCAAATTGGGGGATGAGAATTTTTTTGGGAGACTCCCAGTCATTGTGTTTATAAAATCCTACTTGATATCGAAGGAATGGGAAGTGGAGTTTGACAATGTAGAAATCAGACCTTACTGTTTAAGTATATGCTTTTGGAGAGATTAACAAACTAGTTACATAGAATTACATAATACTTATGACACAAGCAGGCCATTCGGCCCGATTACTCTATGCTTATGAATGCTGTGCTTCACACAAGTCTGCTCCCATCCTTCTTGCCTAACTCTATCAGTGTTGCTTCTACTTCTTTCTCCTGCATGCATTCACCCAGCTTCCCCTTAAATGCAGCTGTGCTGTTTGCCCCAGTTATTGGCTGTGGTAGCTGGTTCCACATTCTCACCACTCTCTGGGTAAAGAGCTTCTCCTGAATTTTCCTTTCGAATATATTGGTTTGAGCCAATTTTCCCATTCTGCACTAGAGATCAGCGACATTGCTGGACTCCAAAAGTCTGCACTATTCCAGGCATGGCCTGGTCACACAATCCACAAAATAATGTCTCACAGTTGTTTGGATATAGGGATGCACGGTGGCACAGTGGTTAGCACTGCTGCCTCACAGCGCTAGGGACCTGGGTTCAATTCCCAGCTTGGGTCACTGTCTGTGCGGAGTCTGCACATTCTCTTCGTGTCTGCCTGGGTTTCCTCCAACACTCCAAAAGATGTGCTGGTTAGGCGGATTGGCCATGCTAAATTCTCCCTCAGTGTACCCAAACTGGTGCCAGAGTGTGGTGACTAGGGGATTTTCACAGTAACTTCATTGCATTTCTAATGTAAACCTACTTGTGACTAATAAATCAAGTTAAGCTGGATGTGGAGAGGAGTCCCCCCGGCTGATTCTGTGTAAATGTCTCTCTTCTTCCTGCGCTGAGCTTGGCGATGGGTGATAAAGGCAGGATTCTTCTCTTTGTCACAGGTACTGGGAGGCGATTGGTCGGTGGGATGAAGCTATTCAGCTGACACCGGACTGTGCCGCACTCTACGAGATGAAAGCGCAGGTATTAACGTCAGACTCCCAGCTTTAACTCGCTCCCCTCTCACTTTTTAGTTTGATATCTGTTTCATGTGGTAATGAGTACATAACATATTCTCTCCAAGCCAAGAAAATGCCAAAAGCCCAACATTTCTGCTTCATTACAGCTGACCACTCACCTGTCCAATGCTTTCTCACTCCAGAAAGACATTTCACTGTTCCCTGACCTCAGTCACACTGGCTGCTTGATGTTAGCTGTGGCGCAGTGAGTAATGTTCCCACCTCGGAGTCAGAAGCCTGTATATTCAGGTCGCACTGCAGAGACCTGAGCATTGCAGAGGCTGACAGTCTCGTACACTTCCAGGAGAATGTCACATTGCCAGCAGTTTTTCAGAAGAAACATTAAGCTGAGGTCCTGTCTGCCCTCTGAGGTGAACTGAAAGGATGTTGTGGCACTGCCACTGTCACAGCAGCATGGTTTTATATGAGGAAGGTCATGTCTTACCAACTTGATTGGGTTTTTTGAAGAGATGGTAAAGATAATTGATGAGGGAAGGGCTGTGGATGTAGTTTATATGAATTTTAGTAAGGTGTTTGACAAGGTCCCCCATGGCAGACTGGTACAAAAACTAAAATCACATGGGATTCGGGGCAGGCCAGCTAGATGGATACAGAACTGGCTTGATCACAGGAGATGGAGAGAGTAGTGGTGGAAGGGTGTTTTTCAGATCTGTAGCTAGTGGAGTTCCACAGGGATCAGTGCTGGGACCTCTTTCGTTTGTAGGATATATAAATGATCTGGAGGAAAATGTAGGGGGTCTGATTAGTAAGCTTGTGGATGACACAAAGATTGGTGGAGTTGCTGATGATGCTGAGGATTGTCAGAGGATACAACAGGATATCGATAGATTGGGGACTTGGGCACAGAAATGGCAGATGGAGTTTAATCCAGACAAATGAGAGATGATGCATTTTGGAGAATCAAATTTAGGTGTGAATTATACTGTAAATGGCAGAACCCTTAGGAACATTAACATACAGAGGGATCTGAGTGTGCAGGTTCCCTAAAAGTGACAAAACGGGTGGCCAAGGTAATTAAGAAGGCATATGGCATGCTTACCTTCCTAAGAACATAAGAAATAGGAGCAGGAGTAGGCCATCTAGCCCTTTGAGCCTGTCCCGCTATTCAATAAGATCATGGCTGATCTGATGTGGATCAGTTCCACTTTCCTGCTTTCTCCCCATAACCCTTAATTCCCTTGTCTATCAGAAACCTATCTACCCGTGACTTAAATATATTTAGCGAGGTAGCCTCCACCACTTCAATGGGCAGAGAATTCCAGAGATTCACCACCCTTTGAATGAAGAAGTTCCTCCTCAACTCCGATCTAAACTGCCCACCCCTCATGTTGAGGCTGTGTCCTCTAGTCCTGCTATCCTTTCTAAGTGGGACGAATCTCTTTACCTCTACCCTATCCACCCCCTTCATTATCTTATATGTCTCTATAAGATCCCCCCATATCCTTCTAAACTCCAATGAGTATAGACCCAGTCTATTTAGCCTCTCTTCATAGTCCAACCCCCTCATCTCCGGTATTAGCCTAGTGAACTTTCTCTGCACTCCCTCATTAGCCAGGGCATTGAGTACAAGAGTTGGGAAATCATGTTGCAGCTTTATAAAACCTTGGTTAGGCCGCATTTGGAGTATTGCGTGCAGTTCAGGTCACCAGCATGAGATGGATGTTTTGGAGAGAGTGCAAAGAAGATTCACCAGAATGTTGCCTGGTCTCGAGGGTGTTGGCTATGAGGAGAGGTTGAATAAACTAGGATTGTTTTCACTGGAAAGATGGAAGCTGAGGGGAGACCTGATAGAGGACTACAAAATTATGAGAGGCAGAGACAGGGTGGATAGTCAGAGGTTTTTTCCAATTACAAGGGCACAGGTTAAGGTGAGAGGAGGAAAGTTCAGGGGAGAATGTGCGGGGGATGTTTTTCATGCAGAGAGTAGTGTGTACCTGAAATGCGGTGCCAGAGGAGGCGATGGAAGCAGGCACATTAACAACATTTACGAGGCATCTAGATGGCTACATGAATAGGGAGGGAATATAGACATATGGACCTAGTGAGGCAGAAGATTTTTTTTTCAGTTTAGTTAGGGCATCATGATCAGCACAGGCAGGGAGAGCCAAAGAGTCTGTTCCTGTACTGTACTGTTTTATGTTCTTTGTACTATTTGATCTACTCAACCGAGATAACACTGCACTTGATCTATTAATGAATTCACTGTACACACAGTGTGTTACCCTGACTCCACTACTGAAGTATTTCATTGGCAATGTAGAGCTTTGGAATGTCCTGAAACTGTAATCAGTGCTGTAAAGGTGTCCCAGCTCCTGACTCTATCCTTCTGCCTGGTTGTTTGAGATTAAACCAGTCTGTTTGTAATCTTGCTGCCACTTGTGATTCTGACATGCATTTCTAACCCTATTTGTGCCAGCGCTAAGATCACCTGTTCCTGCTGCCAAAACTCACCCCAGTCTCAGCTCATCTACTGCTGAAACTATTGGGGCTGTTTTTGGGCAGTTTTTTTGGGAGTGTTTTTCTTGAAGAATTCTGAGAGAATTGAGATATTCACAATCCTGAGGGGTAGAGACAGGTGCAAGAGTGAGAAATTGTTCCCACTCAAGAATCTTAGAGGGCACAGATTCAAAATAATGAGAAACAGGAGTAAAATTGATGGGAGGAGGTTTTCTTTCACCTGGAGGGTAATTGGAGTCCGGAACAAACTTCCTGACAGGGTGGTGAGGACAGAATTGATCCAGGTATTCAAAAGGAAATTGGATTGTTAGCTGGAAAGAGACAAAGTGCAAGGTAACAGGAATGTGGCAGGCAAATGGGATGAGAGCCAGTGCAGACCCGATGGGCTGAATGGCCTCCTTCTGCACAGTCACGATTCTTTGAGCCCTTTATTCTTGTCTCATTACTATTCAAACACATTGCTTGCTGGTCTCCCTCATTTACCCTCTGTAAACTTGAAGTCACCTGCCACTGTCTTAACTCTCAAAAAGTCCTGTTTGCCTTATCACCCCAGTGCCCTAACATGTAGCTCCCATTTGAGCAGCATCTGATCTTAAAATTCTCATCTATGTTTTCAGACACCTCCTTGGCCTTGTCTCTCGCTATCTCTGTAATCTCCCACAATCCCACAACCCTCTCAGATATCTGCTTTCCTCTAATTCTGGTTTCTTGTCTATTCTCCTTGTAATCATTCCACCGTTATTGGCCATGCCATCTTCACTTTCCTGGAATCACACCCCCCCCTCCCCCCCTCACCCTCCAAAACCTCTCCACCACTCTACCCGGCAGCATGGTGACACAGTGTTTAGCACTGCTGCCTCGATGGACTTACTTTGCATTAAGTTGATCTTTCTCTACACCCTAGCTATGATTGTAACACTACATTCTGTACTCACACCTTTCCTTTTCTATGAATGGTATGCTTTGTCTGTATAGCGTGCAAGAAACAATACTTTTCACTGTATATGAATGCATGTGACAATAATAAATCAAAATCAAATCAGTGCCAGGGACCCGGGTTCAATTCCCAACTTGGGTCATTGTTTGTGTGGTGTTTGCAGGTTCTCCCCGTGTCTGCGTGGGTTTCCTCCGGGTGCTCCAATTTCTCCCCACAGTCCGATAGACATGCTGGTTAAGTGCATTGCCGTGCTAAATTCTCCCTCAACGTACCCAAATAGGCGCCAGAGGGTGGGAACTAGGGGATTTTCACAGTAACTTCATTGCAGTGTTAATGTAAGCCTACTTGTGACACTGATAATTAAACTACACTCGTTTTCCTCCTACAAGGACACTTGTTAAAGCCTATCCCATTGACCAAGCTAATGTCTCCTTAGGTAGCTTGGTACCAAACTTCTTTTGCAATACTCTTGTGAAATACCTAGGGATGTTTTATCGCATTCAGGGCTATTATAAGAAGAAGAAGTTGTTATATAAATGTAAATCCAACTCCTTTTCTTTCTTTGCCCCAGGGAACTTAGTCCATAATCCAGTTACCCTTTGGCTGGAAGGTTTCCCCATGGCTAATCTAGAAGGACCATGGTGCTCAGTAACAGAGTAGATAGAATGCTACCTATATGGATTGCCAGAGAAGCTAGGTGAGGTTCTGCACAATGGGGACATACTGAACTGGCACTGATGGGTTGAAAGGGAAGCAGTGGAGCTGGGATGTAATAAATGGCGTTCCCAGCTTACTGTACTGAACTTTTAACCAGAAATGTAGGGAAGTTGCTAAATGGCAGTTAATCTGGAAACACAGCAAAGAGTGTCAGTGAGAGCAGGAAGCTACAAGAAGGGGAAGTCAGGCTGAGAGTCCATGAATTGGAGTGTATCTTCAACAGCGAGAAAGCAGAGTAAATCACTACAGAACTGATGCATGGGTCTGAATCCTGATCACAATGAATAGGGAATATTGGGTTTCATTTTGAGGCGGGGGAAGCTGGATTGCAAAGGGGAGGAGTGGACTGGATGCTTTATTGTGTCCCTCTATCTCATAAAATGACCTGTACTTGAAGGGGGGGCAGTGATATTGTCACTGAGCTAGTAATCTAGAGATGCAGGGTAATACTCTGGGACCCAGGTTTCAATCCCACCATGGAAATTGATGAAATTTGAGTTCAATAACATTCTGGAATTAAAAGTCTACTGATGATTGTGAAACCATTTTCGACTGTTGTAAAAATCCATCTGGGTCACTAACGTCCTTTAAGGAAGGAAATCTGCTGTCCTTACCTGGTCTGGCCTACACCTGACTCCAGAGTCTCAGCAATGTGGGTTGACTTTTAATTGAAATGGTTGTAGAAGCCATGTTGTTCAAGGGCAATTAGGGATGGGCAACAAATGTTGGCCTTACCAGTGACACACATATCCCATGAATAAATAATTTTTAAAAACTACTTTTCCTGGGAGTGTTTGATGGGGACAGTGTAGAGGGAGCTTTACTCTGTATCTAACCCCGTGCTGTACCTGCCCTGGGAGTGTTTGATGGGGGGACAGTGTAGAGGGAGCTTTACTCTGTATCTAACCCCGTGCTGTACCTGCCCTGGGAGTGTTTGATGGGGGACAGTGTAGAGGGAGCTTTATTCTGTATCTAACCCCGTGCTGTACCTGTCCTGGGAGTGTTTGATGGGGACAGTGTAGAGGGAGCTTTACTCTGTATCTAACCCCGTGCTGTACCTGTCCTGGGAGTGTTTGATGGGGGACAGTGTAGAGGGAGCTTTACTCTGTATCTAACCCCGTGTTGTGTCAGTCCTGGGAGTGTTTGATGGGGACAGTGTAGAGGGAGCTTTACTGTGTATCTAACCCCGTGCTGTACCTGTCCTGGGAGTGTTTGATGGGGGGACAGTGTAGAGGGTTCTTTACTCTGTATCTAACCCTGTGCTGTACCTGTCCTGGGAGTGTTTGATGGGGACAGTGTAGAGGGAGCTTTCTCTTTTTGTTCACCGTTGATTGCTCCATTCACAGTTCCCCAGTCATTGAATCTGTCCATTCCCACATGCAAGCAGCGTTCTGACTTGGTCTGCCAAGTAACATTAATTCCAGGCAACAAATCTGACCATCTCCCTCCAATAATCAAAGGAATTGCTATCACTGAATTATCCTACTATCAATATCCTGAGCGTTGCTAATGACCAAAAGCTGTAATGGACTAGTCATATAAATACTGTGGCTATAAAAGGCTACAAGAGAGTAACTCACCTCCTTACTCATACAAACGTAGAAAATTAGAGTGGGATTCGGCTACTCATTGTGATCATGGCTGACCATCTAATTCCATAACCTGTTCCTGCTTCCCCCCTCCCCCATTTCCATTGATCCCATTATCCCAAATGCTATATCTGCCCCCTTCTCAAAAACAAACAATATTTTGCCTCAGCTGTTTTCTGTGGTAGCGAATTCCACATGCTGACTATTCACAGCACTGTTGCCCCTCACTGAGAAGGGCAAGGGCAGCAGATACCTGGGGACACCACCACCTTTACTGACCCTCTGACAGTGCGGCACTCCCTCAGTACTGACCCTCTAACAGTGCGGCACTCCCTCAGCACTGACCCTCTGACAGTGCGGCACTCCCTCAGCACTGACCCTCTGACAGTGCGGCACTCCCTCAGTACTGACCCTCTGACAGTGCGGCACTCCCTCAGTACTGACCCTCTGACAGTGTGGCACTCCCTCAGTACTGACCCTCTGACAGTGCGGCACTCCCTCAGTACTGACCCTCTGACAGTGCGGCACTCCCTCAGTACTGACCCTCTGACAGTGCGGCACTCCCTCAGTACTGACCCTCTGACAGTGCGGCACTCCCTCAGTACTGACCCTCTGAGCATGTGCCAGTTTCATAGCACAGTCTTGATATTGTTTCGAAGACTCTGAGCTCAATGACTTGGCTTACTGACTCGGGGGAGATTTGATCACCGCAGACAGGACCTAACAACAGTGAATGCTTGGCATTTTAAACCTCTGATGGAAGGAACAGTTGTGGGAAATGAAGAATGTGTTAACTAATTGCACCAGAATAAAGCAGTTACTGGAAAATCTTTAAGTGCTTTTTCAGATGCTTGTCTCTTGTGTCCTTTTCCAAGTGAAACAATGCCGGAATTGGGCAGCATTTCTGCTCACAATCACGCTTTTTAACAGGATACATCTAGTGTTCTTGCACCTAGTGTAAACATAAGAACATAAGAAATAGGAGCAGGAGTAGGCCATCTAGCCCTTCGAGCTTGCCCCGCCATTCAATAAGATCATGGCTGATCTGTCGTGGCTCAGTTCCACTTTCCCGCCCTCTCCCCATAACTCTTAATCCCCTCTCTTATCAAAAACCCATCAACCCGCGTCTTAAAAATATTTAGCGAGGCAGCCTCCACCACTTCAACGGGCAGAGAATTCCAGAGATTCACCACCCTTTGAGTGAAGAAGTTCCTCCTCAACTCCGTTCTAAACTGCCCCCCCTTTATCTTGAGGCTGTGCCCCCTAGTCCTACTGTCTTTTTTGAGTGGGAAGAGTCTCTCCACCTCTATCCTGTCCATCCCATTCATCATCTTATACGTCTCAATGAGATCTCCCCTCATTCTTCTAAACTCTAACGAGTACAAGCCTAGTTTATTCAGCCTCTCCTCATAGCTCAACCCCCTCAACTCCGGTATCAGCCTAGTAAACCTCCTCTGCACTCCCTCCAGGGCCAAAATATCTTTGCGCAGGTGCAGCGCCCAAAACTGCACACAGTACTCCAGCTGCGGCCTCACCAATGCCCTATACAGCTGCAGCAAGACCTCCCTACTTTTATATTCAATCCCCCTCGCTATGAAGGCCAGCATCCCATTCGCCTTCCTGACCACCTGCTGTACCTGCAGGCTGGGTTTTTGCGACTCATGCACAAGGACCCCGAGTTCCCTCTGTACAATACCTAGAATAAACAATACCTAGAAACGAGAATTGGATGGTGAGAGAGTGAGGGTTTGTACCCTCTGATCTCTGTCAGCTTTTATATGTCAGCTGATGCTATCTGTCTCTGCCTCAGCGCTATCACTCTCACCCCCATGACCGTGTCTCTGACATCCAGCATCATGTGACCAGAAATTTCCTGCAACTAAATGTTGGAAAGACCAAAGCCATTGTCTTCAGTCCCCAGATAATCCATCTTCCCTCAGCTCCAAGTTAATTCTTTTCCGTGGCAGCTGTCTGGAGCTGTATCCGACAGTTTACAATATTCATGATATATTTTGCCCCCGATTAACTTGCCGCCATAGCGTTGCAGGATCATTAACCATGCCTATTTCCGCCTCAGTAACGTTACTCTCCGCATCAGTAACGTTACTCTCCGCCTCAGTAACGTTACTCTCTCATTGATTGCTAAAAGCCTCAATCATGCCTTTATTATCTTTACACTTGTCTATTCTAACACATTCCTGGCTGCCTTCCAATGTTTGTCGCTCGATGAACTTGAGGCCATCCAAAACTCTGCTGCCCTGTGCTGGTTTTCACTGTCTCTTGTTCCCCCATCACACACACACGCTGACAGTTCACACTGGCAGCAAGAATAAAAAGCTGAGGATTACTTCACCAGCGAATAGCTGCAGAATGCTGAGGTTCAGAGGGACCTGGGTGTTCTAGCAGAACGTCAGTATGAAGCTGCAGCAAATAATTAAGACTAACATAATACTATCTGTTATTAGAGGAATTGAACATGCTATACTGGACATTGGTGAGACCACATCGCAAATATTGTTGGCAGTTTTGTTCACCTTCAGTCTGGTTGTGATGAAAAGTCACCCAGACTTGAAGTATTAGCACTTATTCTCTTTCCCCAGACACTGTCAAAGCTGGTGGGATTTTGCAGCATTTTTGTTTTTATTGTAGATAGATTCCTTTTGGGTAAAGGGGGTGGGGCGCGGGTGAAAGGCTATCGGAGGTAGGTGAGAATGCGGAATTTGAAACACAAGCGGATCAGCCATGATCTCTTTGAATAACGGAGCAGGCTTGAGGGGCCGAATGGTCTCCTCCTGCTCTCTGTTCAGAAGATTCATAAACAGGAGGGTCAGGAAGCAGATTTGGGGAGATTGCGGGGGGGACCTGTTACAGTGTGGAATGTATTGGCTGCAAGGATGATAATGAAAGATCCTGCAGAGTGTGAGCAGGGATATAGACTTCACTCAGACCATGGGTCCGAATTAGGGATGGACTTTAGATAAAAGCAAATTACAGCGAATACTGGCAACTGAAACCAAAAGAGAAAATGCTGGAAAATCTCAGCAGGTCTGGCAGCATCTTTCTACGTCCTTTAGCTTTGACAAAGGGTCATCTGGACTCAAAACATCAGCTCTTTTCTCTCTTTACAGATGCTGCCAGACCCGCTGAGATTTTCCAGCATTTTCTCTCTCAACTCAGGGGCGGACTTTAATGAGCTGCTCTCAGTCTATGACATAACGCAGTTGGGATTGAATCAGTGATTGCTGATGTCTGTACTATTCCTGTCCTTAGATTGGTTTTTAACATCCCAGTATAATTAATTTGAAATGAGAAAGCAGATAGCAGCCGGAATTACGGAAATGGAAATAATTTCCTTTGCCTGCCAATGTTGCTGGGTGTTATGTTTGGTTATTGGTCTGTTAGTTATCCTGCAGCCTCCCTCCCCACACAGGGAGAGCTCTCTGAGCAGCCTGGATCTGATAGTACACCAACCAGAGGGAATTTTAACTCCAGCACCATGAAAGAATGACAATCTAAAACAAGAGCCAGGCAACCTTTTTCATCTGGAAAGGGGGGATGTAATCATTTAAGGATACTGAAACAAAGAGGATAAATTAAACCTTTTAGAATCATAGAGTCACAGCGGTTTACAGCAAAGAAACAGGCCCTTCGGTCCAACCTGTCCATGCCATCCTTTTTGTAACCACTAAGCTAATCCCAGTTGCCCGCGTTTGGCCCATATCCCTCTGTAGCCATCTTATTCATGTAACTGTCTAAATGCTTTTTAAAAGACAAAGTTGTATCCGTCTCTACTACTCTCTCTGGCAGCTCGTTCCAGACACTCACCACCCTCTGTGTGAACAAACTGTCTCTCTGGACACTCTTGTCTCTCTCCCCTCTCACCTTAAACCTATGCCCTTTAGTTTTAGACTCCTCTAACTTTGGGAAAAGATATTGACTATCTAGCTAAGTTGTACCCCATAGATCAGCTAGATGGTCAATAGAGAGGCGGAGGGTGAGGGGAGGGACCGAGGAGCAGGGGTGGGAGGAGGGACTGGGGCAGGGGTAGTGGGTGTTAAGGATGTTTTCTTTGGCTAACCGTGATGTGGAAATGTCAGTGGCTGTTTGAATATCCTGATGGAAGTAGGCACATTTCAAACTGGAAAGAGTCAGGGGAGAGAACAGTTAACATTCCCACAACACAATCCCTGCCCTGGGCTAGTGACAACATCAACATAATATAACCTACATCAAAACTGATGGAGAGTCACTCAGTCTGGAAACATTAGCTGTTTCTCTCTCCACAGCTGCTGTCAGATGTGCTGAGATTTTCCAACATTTCCTGAAAATGTTGTAAAGATGTTGGATCAGAATACTCCTGTTCTTTGCATAACGCTGTGGGATGCTTCCATTCAACTCCAAACGAGAGAGAATCTAAACATCTCCCCTTGACGTTCAATGGCATTATACCAGGGGCGGCATGGCGGTACAGTGGTTAGCGTTGCTGTCTCACAGTGCCAGGGACACAGTTCGATTCCCGGCTTGAGTCACTGTCTGTGTAAAGTCTGCACGTTCTCCCTGTGTCTGCATGAGTTTCCTCTGGGTGCTCGGGTTTCCTCCCACACTCCAAAGATGTGCGGATTAGGTGGATTGGCCATGCTAAATTGCCCCTTGGTGTCGGGGGGGCCAGCTAGAGTAAATACATGGGGTTATGGGGATAAGGCCTGGGTGGGTTTGTGGCCGGTGCAGACTCAATGGGCTGAATGGCCTTCTTCTGCACAGTAGGATTCAGTGATTCTATAAATCCCCACTATCAACATCCTGGGGGTTAGCATTGACCAGAAACTGAACTGGCCTAGCCATATAAACACAGTGGCTACAAGAGCAGGTCAGAGGCTAGAAATGCTCTGGTCAGTAACTCACCTCCTGACTCCCCAAAGTCTGTCCACCGTCTACAAGGCATAAGCATGGCAAGGGAGAGGAATCATTGACCTGGTGCTTCTCCTGTCTCTGGATTCCTTTAGTCCTCTCCACCATCTCCAATCTGAGTAAATTCTCCTTCAAATGCACTTCAAAAATAACAAGATCTTTTTTTCTTCCCTCACAACACTTTGCACTAATGCCCTAGACCCAGGAAAAACTCTTACTCCTAGGAATTTAATGTGAGTAGACAAATTCTGAAACACTGCCTTTGGGGAGGGGTGGAAAAAGAGGTAAATAAACCTACAAAGCACTTTGAAGGGAACAGCCTTCCTCTGTTTGCTCCAAGTGTTTCCCCCACATTCACCAGTGCTGGTGGATGGCAGAGGCACAGATACACTCTTTGCCTCCAGGCTCAGTCTTCAGACACGAACGGTGGATGATGGGGGCACCTGAGATCAACAGTGAGGCAACGATTTACGGGTGATGAAGACTGGCTGTGCAGCAGTTTTTGGGGAAGGGAGAAGGTCGTCCTTGTCTTCTGCCACTGTCTGACCACCCTGGCCCTGGACCCTGCCTGCTATCGTGCCGTTTAAGATTATATTTATGCTTGATTATTTACTGTGCTCTCATTTTTAACAATCTTTACTGGAGAAGATTGATGGTGAGGTTAGAGCTGACAAGAGTGAGAATTCTTAAACATCACACTCATCATAATGACAGCACAGTGGTTAGCACAGCTGCCTCACAGAGCCAGGGACCCAGATTCAATTTCTGGCTTGGGTCACTGTGCGGAGTCTGCACGTTCTCCCCAGGTCTGAGTGGGTTTCCTCCGGGTCTCTGGTTTCCTCTGAAAGGCGTGCTGGTTAAGTGCATTGGCCGTGCTAAATTCTCCCTCAGTGTACCTGAACAGGCGCCAGAGTGTGGTGACTAGGGGATTTTCACAGTAACTTAATTACAGTGTTAATGTAAACCTACTTGTGATACTAATAAATAAACTTAAAAACTTACAAAGGCTGTAAATTGATGGAACAAGTCAGAGTGAATAAGCTGTGAGAAAAGATTAAAGAGGCTTAAGCTTTACAGCCTAGAAAGAAGGATTAAAAAGTATTGAAGTTAATATAGTATTAATTGCCATGGATAAGATGTACCCAGATTGTTACTGTGACTCATGCTAAGAAAGAAAAATTAGAAAACATAGATTTGACTAAGGTTGATTGGGGAAGTTCATTAAAGGCATGACGAATATGTAAAATGACTCTGTATATTGCAACATTTGTACGCTCCTTTCTGGCACAAAACACAACAAGAAAAGTGGCCCAGCCATGAGAAATTAACAATAGATCCAAAGAAGAATCATATACAGTTGCTAGAAAAACCAGCAAGCCTGAGGATCGGGAGCAACTTAGAATTCAGCAAAAGAAGACCAAGAGATTGATTAGAAGGAGAAAAATAGAGTTTGAGAATAAACTTTGAAATAACATAAAAGTGGTACTGTAAAATCTTTATAAGTTTATAAAAGGAAAAAGATTGCTGAAGCCAAATGTACAGTCAGAAACAAGAGAATTTATAATCGAGAACAAGGCTGAGCAATTAAACAACTTCTTGAACATAGAACACTACAGCACAAACAGGCCCTTCGGCCCACAAGTTGCATTGATCATATCCATACCTACCAGGCCATAGAACTATCTGTAACTCCAAATCCCATTAAATCCCATGTACTCATCCAGAAGTTTTTTAAAAGACCCCAGCGAGTTCGCCTCTACCACCACCGACAGCAGCCGATTCCACTCACTCACCATCCCCTGAGTGAAAAACTTACCCCTGACATCTAACATAAGAACATAAGAAATAGGAGCAGGAGTAGGTCATCTAGCCCTTCGAGCTTGCCCTGCCATTCAATAAGATCATGGCTGATCTGAAGTGGATCAGTTCCACTTTCCCGCTCTCTCCCCATAAGACGGTGTCTTGGCGTTTATTGGTAGGGGGATTGAATTTAGGAGCCGCAACATCATGTTGCAACTGTACAAAACTCTGGTGCGGCCGCACTTGGAGTATTGTGTGCAGTTCTGGTCCCCACATTATAGGAAGGATGTGGAGGCTTTGGAGAGGGTGCAGAGGAGGTTTACCAGGATGTTGCCTGGTATGGAGGGGAGGTCCTATGAGGAGAGACTGAGGGATTTGGGGTTGTTTTCGTTAGAAAGAAGGCGGCTAAGAGGGGATCTTATTGAAACATATAAGATGATTAGAGGTTTAGATAGGGTGGACAGTGATAGCCTTTTTCCTCGGATGGAGAAAGCTAGCACGAGGGGGCATAGCTTTAAATTAAGTGGTGGTAGTTATAGGACGGATGTCAGGGGTAGGTTCTTTACCCAGAGGGTGGTGAGGGATTGGAATGCCCTGCCTGCTGCAGTTGTAAATGCGCCTAGTTCGGGGGCGTTTAAGAGATCCGTGGATAGGTTTATGGATGGAAGGGGTTTGGTTTAGGTTAGAGGGTCATTGCTTTTTAACTGGTCGGCGCAACATCGTGGTCCGAAGGGCCTGTTCTGCGCTGTAATGTTCTATGTTCTATAACCCTTAATTCCCTTGTCTATCAAAAACCTTTCTACCCGTGAACTTAAATATATTTAACGAGGTAGCCTCCACCACTTCACCGGGCAGAGAATTCCAGAGATTCACCACCCTTTGAGTGAAGAAGTTCCTCCTCAACTCCGATCTAAACTGCTCCCCCCCTTATCTTGAGGCTGTGCCCTCTAGTCCTGCTATCCTTTCTAAGCGGGAAGAATCTCTCTACCTCTACCCTATCCATCCCTTTCATTATCTTATACGTCTCTATAAGATCCCCCCTGATCTTCTAAACTCCAACGAGTACAGACCCAGTCTGTTTAGTTTCTCTTCATAGTCCAACCCCCTCATCTCCGGTATCAGTCTAGTGAACCTCCTCTGTACTTGCTCCCCAGCACCTTAAACCACTGTCCTCTCGTGGTGACCATTTCAGCCCTGGGAAATAGCCTCCGAGAATCCACCCTGTTTATACCTCTCAACATTTTATAAACCTCTTTCAGGTCGCCTCTCAACCTTTGTCTCTCCAGGGAGAAGAGACCTAGCTCCCTCAACCTACCTTCATAAGGCATGCCTCCCAATCCTTGTAAATCTCCTCTGCAACTTCTCAATAGCTTCCACATCCTTCCTGTAGTGAGGCGACCAGAACTGCGCACAGTACTCCAAGTGGGGTCTGACAAGGGTCTTATAAAGTTGCAGCATTACCTCCCGACTCCTAAACTCAATCCCTCGATTAATGAAGGCCAGTACACCATACGCCTTCTTGACCACATCCTCCACCTGCGAGGTCGATTTAAGAGTCCTATGGACCCGGACCCCAAGGTCCTTCTGCTCCTCAACACAGCTAAGACTCCTACCCTTGATATTGTACTCCTTCATCCCATTGGTCCTGCCAAAATGGACCACTACACATTTATCTGCGTTGAAGTCCATCTGCCACTTCTCCACCCAGTCTTGCATCCTATCTATGTCACGCTGCAACTTCTGACATCCCTCCAGACTATCCACAACACCACCAACCTTCGTGTCATCGGCAAACTTACTAATTCATCCCTCCACTTCCTCATCCAGGTCATTTATGAAAATGACAAACAGCAAGGGCCCTAGAACAGATCCCTGGGGCACTCCACTGGTGACTGACCTCCATGCAGAAAAAGACCCATCCACAACCACTCTCTGCCTTCTGCAGGCAAGCCAGTTCTGGATCCACAAGGCCAAAGCCCCTTGGATCCCATGCCCTCTCACCTTCTCAAGAAGTCTTGCATGGGGGACCTTATCAAACGCCTTGCTGAAGTCCATGTAAACCACATCCACCGCTCTGTTTCGTTCTGTTTCCAAAGAGAAGACACAGATAACTTCCCAGAAATACTAAGGAATGATACATCTGTGAGAAGGAGAAATTGAAGGAAATTAGGACAACTAGAAAAATATTGTTGGAGAAATGAATGGGACAGAAAGCGGATAAATCCCCAGAGCATGGTAATCTACATCCCAGGGTACTAATAGAAGTGGCCATGGGTATGTCGGTTATCACCTTCCAACGTTGTGTAGATTCTGGAACACAGCAGATTGGAGAGTGGCAATATTTAAAAAAAAGGGAAAGAAAAGAGAAAGAAAAAAGAATTACAGAGTGTTTGACCTAACATCAGTGGTAGGAAAATGTGATGTGATAACAGGACACTTAGAAAATATCAGTGGGATTAGACAAAGGCAACATGGATTTATGGAAGGGAAATCATGTCTGACAAATCTACTGGAGTATTTGAGGAAATAACTAGCAGAATAGATAGAAGAGAACCAGTGGATGTGGCGAACTTGGATTTTCAGAAAGCATTTGATAAAGTCCAATGCAAAAGGTTAGTGTGCAAAATGAAATTACATGAGATTGGGGATGATATATTGGCATGGATTGAGAATTGGTTAGCAGACAGGAAACTGTGAGTAGGAATAAATGGGTCTTTTTCAGAGTAGCAGGTGTGACCACTGGGGCCCTGCAGAGATCAGTATTTGGGTTCCAACTATCCACAATATACATCAGCAATTTGGGTGAGGGAACCAAATGTAATATTTCCAGATTTGCTGATGGTACGAAAGTTGGTGGGAGTGTGAGAGGTGGGGAGGATGTTAAGAAGCTTCAAAGTGATTTAGACAAGTTGAGTGAGTGGGTAAACACACAGCAGATGCAGTATAAAGTGGATAACAAGGTGATTTAGACAAGTTGAGTGAGTGGGTAAACATATGGCAGATGCAGCATAACGTGGATAGACATGAAGTTATCCACATTGGACAGAGACACGTTATTTAAATGGTGATGGATTGGGAAATGTTGATATACAAAGAGATCTAGATTACTTTGTATACCAGTCACTGAAAGCAAGCATGCAGGTACAGCAGGCAAATGGTATATTGTCCCTCATTGCAAGAGGATTTGAGTACAGGAGCAGCGATAGCTTGCTGCAGCTGTACAGGGCCTTGGTGAGACCACACCTGGAGCATTGTGTGTATGAGGGAATACACTTGCCATAGAGAGAGCACAGATACGTTCACCAGACTGATTCCTGGGATTGGCAGGGATTGTCAATGAGGGAAATGTGGGTCGATGGGACCCACATTCAGTGGAGTTTAGAGGAATGAGAGGGGATCTGAACGAAATGTATAGAATTCTGACAGGGCAGCACTGCTGAAAGTGGAACAATCTCCAAACAGATTAATAGAGGCTGAAAGAATGTACAAAGTTAAATGCCATATTCCAGCAGCACGGTGACACAGTGGTTAGCACTGCTGCTTCACAGCTCCAGGGAGCCGGGTTCAATTCCTGGCTTGGGTCACTGTCTGTGTGGAGTTTGCACATTCTCCTCATGTCTGTGTGGGTTTCCTTGGCATGCTCCGGTTTCCTTCCACAGTCCAAAGATGTGCGGGTTAGGTTGATTGGCCATGCTAAATTGCCCTTCGCGTTCTGAGATGCGTAGATTAGAGGGATTAGTGGGTAAATATGTAGAGATATCAGGGTAGGGCCTGGATGGGATTATGGTCAGTGCAGACTCGATGGGCCGAATGGCCTCTTTCTGTACTGTAGGGATTCTAAGTCGTTCCGATGGGAGAGTTAGTGTACCAGGGAGGTGGCAGCAGAAAATAACTGTGAGTGATAGTCATCTTTTAATTCAACTATAAAAATAGCTTTAAAAACTACCCAATCTGTGCTAACTTAGTACAAATATTGCAGCATTTGTTTGCCTTCAAGGCTTGAGGGGAAAGCCAAGATACATTGCAATAAAACTGTAAGGATAGCTGAGTGAGCCAAGGAGCTCAGACTGGACTGGATCTCAGCACTGAAGTGCTTGGTCGTGCTTTTGGTTGTTTTGGTTTCTGAGTACTACAACAAGCCATTGGAAACCTGTGCTATACGCAACTTGCATAGGCCAGGGAGGGCTGGGAACTCGGAGGCTGGGTGTTTCCTTATCCTTAACCCGGGATCTGGTGGACACTCGGTATGTGGAATAGAGAGTGGTAAGTCAGGCACCCCAGCTCTCAGAGGTATCTAGCCTGGATTCCCACTGCCATCAGTCAGCCCAATGAAGAATCAAGGAGCAAAACATAGAAACTAGAAACAGGAGGAGGCCACTTGGTCCTTCCAGCCTGCTCCACTATTCATGCCGATCACGGCTGATCATCCAACTCAATAGCCTGATCCCGCCTTTCCCCCATATCCTTTGATTCCCTTTGCCTCAAGTGCTATATCTCACTGTTTCCTGAAAGCTTTCGATGTTTTGGCCTCAACTACTTTCTGCAGTTGCAAATTCTACAGGCTGACCATTCTCTGGGTGAAGAAATTTCTCCTCATCTCAGTCCTAACCCTCATGTATCCTCAGACTATGACCCCTGGTTCTGAACACCACCACCATCAGAAACATCCTTCATGCATCTACCCTGTCCAGTCCTATAATGGTGATGCCACTGGACTAGTAATCTCTGGGGACACTAATTCAAATTTTTACTTTATTCAGTCAGAGATGTGGGTGTTGCTGGCTGGGCCAAGATTTATTGTATCCCTAATGACCTGGAAATGAGTTGCATTTCAGAGGGAATTTAAGAGTCAAACACTGTGCTGTGGGTCTGGAGTTTTAGGGATGGACAATAAATGTTGGCTTTTAATTCCAGACTTTTATTGAATTCAAATCTCACCATCTGCAGTGGTGGGATTTGAACCCGGGTCCCCAATGACCTGGCTTGCTGGATTACTGGTTCAGCAACAATGTCACTATGCCACTGCCTTCCTGCCATGGCAGCTGAGAAACAGCTGAGTGAATAGTTTGAGCCGACACTTCAATGTCTTGGGCTTGCGTTGTACCTGTGCAGACTCAGGTGGTTGTGCAGCACAATGCTACTCTGTCGTTGATTTGCATTGTGCGTAATCCTTCCCCACCCAAGGCCATGGGGCACAAGTCAGGTTGTGATGGAATACTCTCCGCATGCAGCTCAACAACACTCCAAATTCAACACTCTGCGGGACAAAGCAGTCTGCTTGATTGGGATCCCATCTACTGCCACCTTAAACATCCACTAACTCCACCCTTACCCTCCTTCCACTGCATCTTTCAATCATCTAAAACAACAAGGGCAGCAGACAACTGGGAACACCAACACCTGGAGGTTCCCCTCCCAACTCAACTCACCATCCTGACTTGGAACTATATTGTCCACCATTCCTTCACTGCCTCTGGCTTAGGGGAGATGACCCAGCTCACTAACTCCTGGACTAACCTTCCTGTTTCCTTTCCTGACAGGTATTGATACAGATTGGGTGACTGACATCAAGGTCCTGTACTAATCCTTGTGTTGTCCTCTCCCAGGTTCTCATGATGCTGAACGAGGTTTTCCAGGCAGTTCAAGCTGCAGAGATGGCCGTCCGTCTGAATCCCCAGTGGTGGGAGGCACTGCAGACCTTGGGTCGTGCTCAGCTCAGCCTGGGGGAGATAACCATGGTGAGTTCCAGTATTTGCATTAGTGGATGTATGGCGTGGGAGGGGTATGACGGAGCACTGGCTGCCTCAGGTTCTGCAGTCCTTCTCTCTACTGCTCCAGACTCTCTTTGACTGAGAACCTGGCTGAAGGGGCAGAGAGAATGTATAGGTCAGCAGATAGCGGGGAAATGACAGGGTGGTTTTAAAACTGCTCCAAAGCCAAACACTTCCAAATCTGGTGTTCTTCCTCGGGGATCTCCAATTATACCAAAAAACCCAAACATGAATGGAGAGGAGGGCGCAGGAAATTGACAGGGCTGTGCACACTCCCTCATTGGGACAATAATAGATCCGAATTCACCCCCTCATGGGACAATGGACAGGCCTGAATTCACCCCCTCACTGGGACAATGGACAGACCCAAATTCACCCCCTCACTGGGACAATGGACAGACCCAAATTCACCCCCTCACTGGGACAATGGGCAGACCCAAATTCACCCCCTCACTGGGACATTGGACAGGCCCGAATTCACCCCCTCACTGGGACAATGGACAGATCCGAATTCACCCCCTCACTGGGATAATGGACAGACCTGAATTCACCCCCTCGCTGGGACAACGGACAGACCCGAATTCACCCCCTCCCTGGGACATTGGACAGACCCGAATTCACCCCCTCACTGGGATAATGGACAGACCCGAATTCACCCCCTCCCTGGGACATTGGACAGACCCGAATTCACCCCCTCACTGGGACAATGGACAGACCCGAATTCACCCCCTCCCTGGGACATTGGACAGACCCGAATTCACCCCCTCGCTGGGACAATGGACAGACCCGAATTCACCCCCTCACTGGGATAATGGACAGACCCGAATTCACCCCCTCCCTGGGACAATGGACAGGCCCGAATTCACCCCCTCCCTGGGACAACGGACAGACCCGAATTCACCCCCTCCCTGGGACAACGGACAGACCCGAATTCACCCCCTCCCTGGGACAACAGACAGACCCGAATTCACCCCCTCCCTGGGACAATGGGTGACGCAGTGGCACAGTGGTTAGCACTGCTGTTTCACAGCGTCAGGGACCCGTGTTCGATTCTTGGCTTTGTTTACTGCCTGTGTGGAGTCTGCATGTTTTTCCCGTGTCTGCGTGGGTTTCCTCTGGGTGCTCTGATTTCCTCCCAGTCCAAGATGTGCAGGTTTAGGTGGATTGGCCATGTTAAAATTGCCCTTTAGTGTCCCGGGATGCGTAGGTTAGAGGGATTATCAGGATAAATATGTTGGATTACAGCAATAGGGCCTGGATGGGATTGTTGTCAGTGCCGACTCGATGGGCCGAATGGCCTCCATCTGCACTGTAGGGTTTCTTTGATCTTCTATGATTGTATGGCTCACTCCTCACAGACCAGACAGGAAGACAGGCACAGCAGAGTGCTTTCCCAGCACTGATGTTGGTTTGAAATGAGGTCTCTGTTTTAGTGCAGGAATTGCAACAGCCCTTGACGCACAGCCAGATCCCACAGAGGGAACACCGCACCCGGAGGTTGCCCTCCAAACAACTTACCATCGTGACTTGGAAATATATTGTTGTTCCTTCACTGTCGCTGGGTCAAAATTCTGGAACCCCCTCCGTAACAGCACTGTGGGTGTACATAGTTCACATGGACTGCAGCGATTCAAGAAGGTAATTAGGTGGGCAGTAAATGCTCAAGGGGCAATTAGGGGTGGGCAGTAAATGCTGACCTCGCCAGTGACACCCATGTCGCCTGAATGAATGAAACAAAACATGTTGAGAGAATCAGTCTTGAATGATTCTTGATTGAGGCCAGGAAAGCAGGGAGATCTCCTCCTGATCCATGGGATCCTTTACACTCATCATCCAGTGAGCTGGACCTCAGGATGGGTGTTTTATCAGGAAACAAGGAGCAATAATAAGCTAAATAAGCATTTCACTCAGAAGGATGAGGGAGGATCTTATTGAAACTTGCAGGATACTGCGAGGCCCTGGATAGAGTGAACGTGGAGAGGATGTTTCCACGAGTAGATAAACTAGAACCAGAGGGCACAACCTCAGGCTAAAGGGACAATCCTTTAAAACAGAGATGAGGAGAAATTTCTTCAGCCAGACGGTGGTGAATCTGTGGAAATCTTTGCCGCAGAAGGCTGTGGGGGCCAGGTCATTGAGTGTCTTTAAGACAGAGATAGTTAGGTTCTTGATTAATAAGGGGATCAGGGTTATGGGGAAAAGGCAGGAGAATAGAAAAAATATCAGCCATGATTGAATGATGGAGCAGACTCGATGGGCCTAATTCTGCTCCTGTGTCTTATGGACTTATGTTCTATGGTCAACAAATTTCAAACAAAAGCATTATTTTGCTGTTCCCATCTTGTTTCTACTGCCTGTTCTATACACAGCTTCCAAACAGAGCCAAGGCACAGCAGAGGGATGTAGCTGGGAGATAAGTGCAATTCCCTGCCCAGTGAAGCAGTTGAGGCTCATTGAAAGTTTTTAAGGCAAGGATAAATAAATTTTTGAATAGTAAAGGAATTAAGGGTTATGGTGAGCAGGCGGGTAAATGGAGCTGAGTCCATGAAAAGATCAGCCATGATCTTATTGAATGGTGGAGCAGGCTCGAGGGGCCAGATGGCCTACTCCTGCTGGTAGTTCTTACGTTCTTATCAATTCCACTGTCCTGCACCAACATAATGGTAGCCACAATTCGATAGAAGATCCTTGCTGAGGAACAGATGGCGTGTAGATGTGTATAATTTTGTGTGTGTTAATATGTGGGATAGTGTTCTTTTCCTCATCACTAAAATCTCAAACACAAATCAAATTGGAATTCCCAGCAGAAAGCTTGAGTTAGATTTTGATTTCTCCAAACTTGAGTGTTTTTAACAGAGTTGATTGTTAAGAAGTGCCTCTTTTTAGTGATGTGGCATTAGAATTCTATCTTGCTTTTAGCTCACTTACTGGAATTGGAGAAATGGCAGGCTATGCGGGTGTATATTTACATAAAGCGTTTCAGTCAGATTATTCCCACAGATCCCTAAATAAAATTTATTCATTAGTCACAAGTAAGGCTTACATTAACACTGCAATGAAGTTACTGTGAAATTCCCCTAGTCGCTGCAGTCCAGCGCCTGTTTGGGTCAATGCACCCTAACCAGCACGTCTTTCGGACTGAGAGAGGAAACTGGAGCACCCGGAGGATACCCATGCAGACACAGGGAACATGCAGACTCCGCACGCCAGTGACCCAAACCAAGAATCAAACCCGGGTCCCTTGCACTGTGTGGAAGCAGTACTAACCACTTAAACATGCTTGCTGTTAAAATCTCTTGGAAATAGCTGTGTAGGAGATGTACGAGATACCATTGTCTGTATTGTGGCACATTCCATCCCAGGAATTCAAAAAACATCTCACATCACCTGAGAAAGCAAACATTGATATCAGATCCTGTGTGTCATCCTATCTTCCAGCTGCTACAGCACAACACAGAATTATTTTATCATCCGTGTTACTCAGCTGAGTTCAGTCTGGAACAGTCCCAATCTTGCAGACTGTTCCACCTCTCTGCAGTCCAGCTCATCACTGCTCTGTGTATTAGATATCACGGGTCATTACCACCCGCTGTACTGGAGACCTTGGGGTCATCATTCACCCAAACCCTTTTCCCGTTTACTGCCACTGCACACAATCCCATTGGACCCAAACCTCTTCCCATTCACTCCCGCTGTACACGATCCCAATGAACCCAAAGCCCTTCCCATTCACTCCCATTGTACACAATCCAAATGAACCCAAACCCCATCCTGTTCGCTCCCATTGTACACAATCCCAATAGACCAAAACCTTTCCACATTTCACTCTCACTGCACACAATCCCAATGGACCCAAACCCATTCCCACTGCACACAATCCCAATGAACCCAAACCCCTTCCCATTCACTCCCACTGCACACAATCCCAATGGACCCAAACCCCTTCCCATTCATTCCCACTGCACACAATCCCAATGGACCCAAACCCCTTCCCATTCACTCCCACTGCACACAATCCCAACGGACCCAAACCCCTTCCTGTTCACTCCCATTGTACACAATCCCAATGGACCCAAACCTCCTTCCATTCACTCCCATTGTACACAATCCCTATGGACCAAAACCCCTTCCCATTCACTCCCACTGTATACAATCCCAATGGACCCAAAGCCCTTCCCATTCACTCCCACTGCACACAATCCCAATGAACCCAAACCCCTTCCCATTCACTCCCACTGCACACAATCCCAATGGACCCAAACCCCTTCCCATTCATTCCCACTGCACACAATCCCAATGGACCCAAACCCCTTCCCATTCACTCCCACTGCACACAATCCCAATGGACCCAAACCCCTTCCCGTTCACTCCCATTGTACACAATCCCAATGGACCCAAACCCCTTTCCGTTCACCCCCACTGCACACAATCCCAATGGACCCAAACCTCTTCCCATTCACTCCCATTGTACACAATCCCTATGGACCAAAACCCCTTCCCATTCACTCCCACTGTATACAATCCCAATGGACCCAAAGCCCTTCCTGTTCATTCCCACTGTACACAATTCCAATGGACCCAAACCCCTTCCTGTTCACTCCCACAGCACACAATCCCAATGGACCCAAACCCCTTCCTATTCACTCCCATTCTACACAATCCCAATGGATCAAACCCCTTCCCATTCACTCCCACTGCACACAATCCCAATCGACCCAAACCCTTTCCCATTCACTGCCGCTCCACACAATCCCAATGGATCAAACCCCTTCCCATTCACTGCCGCTCCACACAATCCAAATGAACCCAAACCCCTTCCCATTCATTCCCACTGCACACAATCCCAACGAACCCAATTCCCTTCCCATTCACTCCCATTGTACACAATCCCAATGGACCCAAACCTTTCCACATTTCACTCCCACTGCACACAATCCCAATGGACCCAAACCCCTTCCCATTCACTTCCGCTGCACACAGTCCCAATCGACCCAAACCCCATCTGTTCACTCCTATTATACACAATCCCTATGAACCGAAATAATTTCCATTCGTTCTGATATCCATGATTAGCAGCAAGGATCTTTGGTTTTTGGCTCAGGATTTTTTTGGCCAGATCATTTAATATTTGATGGCAATTTGTGAGACTTACAGCAATAAGACAGGTTGGAGTGTTCCCCATGAACTATTTCACTGATGATATTGGGACACGTGGAGTTGTTTATCTTATTTATTATTCAAGTGCTGGAGCCAACAGCATCATGTCACTGAGTTAGCATTGCGACATCAAAAATGATTGACAGCTGTTGCATATAAACACAGTATTTATCAGTCTGCAAGAAATAGAGTTGGCCGTTAATAATTTGCTCAGTAGAGTGTTGACAGTATTCTTCAAACACAATCACCATTTCAGAATATCAACCGGAAACTGATAAGAGGCCAAGAAATTGAAATCTGCATTATTATATTTGCCTGGTCACAGTGAGGAATAATCAGGGACAGGTACAGCACAGGGTTAGAGACACAGTAAACCTCCATCTACACTGTCCCCCATCAAACACTCTCAGGACAGGTACAGCACGGGGTTAGATTCGGAGTAAAGCTCCCTCTACACTGTCCCCATTAAACACTCCCAGGACAGGTACAGCACGGGGTTAGATACAGAGTAAAGCTCCCTCTACACTGTCCCCCATCAAACACTCCCAGGACAGGTACAGCACGGGGTTAGATACAGAGTAAAGCTCCCTCTACACTGTCCCCATCAAACACTCCCAGGACAGGTACAGCACAGGGTTAGATACAAAGTAAAGCTCCCTCTACACTGTCCCCATCAAACACTCCCAGGACAGGTACAGCACGGGGTTAGATACAGAGTAAAGCTCCCTCTACACTGTCCCCATCAAACACTCCCAGGACAGGTACAGCACAGGGTTAGATACAGAGTAAAGCTCCCTCTGCACTGTCCCCCATCAAACACTCCCAGGACATGTACAGCATGGGGTTAGATACAGAGTAAAGCTCCCTCTACACTGTCCCCCCATCAAACACTCCCAGGACAGGTACAGCACAGGGTTAGATACAGAGTAAAGCTCCCTCTACACTGTCCCCATCAAACACTCCCAGGACAGGTACAGCACAGGGTTAGATACAGAGTAAAGCTCCCTCTACACTGTCCCCCATCAAACACTCCCAGGACAGGTACAGCACGGGGTTAGATACAGAGTAAAGCTCCCTCTACACTGTCCCTGTCGAACTTACTAACCATGCCTCCGATATTCTCATCGAAACTGTTTATAAGATGACAGTGGACCCAGCACTGATCCCTGTGGCACCCTGCTGGTCACAGGCCTGAAGTCTGAAAAACAACCCTGTGTCACCACCTTCTGTCCCCTACCAGCAAAACCATTTTGTATCCAATTGGCTCGTTCTCCCGGATCCCATGTGATCTAACCTTCCTGACAGTCTACCATGTGGTACCTTGTACCTTCCAGGAACAGTCAATCTTATTTTTGCCTCCTGTTTGTCAATTTTGAACCCTTCAAGTGACACAACTGCTTCCCCATTCACTGTGACTAGGGCAGCATCTTCCTTGGGAAAGGCAGATGTATTCGTGTTGAACTCAGAACGAGGTGAGAGTTTCTGCTTGAAACATCAAGGCAGCATTTGACCCTGACAAAACTGAAATCAATAGGCCACAACCTCAGACTGAAGGGACGATCCTTTAAAACAGAGATGAGTTGGAATTTCTTCAGCCAGAGAGTGATGAATATGTGGAAATCTTTGCCGCAGAAGGCTGTGGAGGCCGGGTCATTGAGTGTCTTTAAGACAGAGATAGAAAGGTTCTTGATTAATAAGGGGATCAGAGGTTATGGGGAAAAGGCAGGAGAATGGGGATGAGAAAAATATCAGCCATGATTGAATGGCGGAGCAGACTCAATGGGCCGAGTGGCCTCATTCTGCTCCTATGTTTTATGGTCTTATGGAATCAGGGAAAACTCTCCACAAACAACAAAGATTGTTGTCCCAGAACATTGCAGCAGGAATTCCTCAGGGTAGTATCCTAGACTGCTTCATCAATGATCTTCCTTCCATCATCAGATTACAAGTGAGAATGTTCGCTGATGACTCCTCAATGTTCAGTATCTTCGCTTTTCCTCAAATTGTGAAAGAATCATGGCTATATGCAGCAAAACCTAAATATTCAGGCTGATAATTCGTAATTGCACCATACAAGTGCCAGACAACAACTGTCTCCAAAGAGGGAGGATCTAGCCATCTTCCCTTGACATTCATTGCCATTACTATTGCTGAATCCCCACAGTCAACATCCTGAAGGCTACCATGACCAGAAGCTCAACTGGCCTTGTGGATAGTCTGGAGGGATGTCAGAAGTTGCAGCGTGACATAGATAGGATGCAAGACTGGGCGGAGAAGCGGCAGATGGATGTCAATATGGATAAATGTGTAGTGGTCCATTTTGGCAGGACCATTGGGATGAAAGAGTACAATATCAAGGGTAGAAGTCTTAGCAGTGTTGAGGAGCAGAAGGATCTTGGGGTCCGGGTCCATAGGACTCTTAAATTGGCCTTGCAGGTGGAGGACGTGGTCAAGAAGGCGTATGGTGTACTGGCCTTCATTAATCGAGGGATTGAGTTTAGGAGTCGGGAGGTAATGCTGCAACTTTATAAGACCCTTGTCAGACCCCACTTGGAGTACTGTGCATAGTTGTGGTCGCCTCACTACAGGAACGATGTGGAAGCTATTGAGAAGGTGCAGAGGAGATTTACAAGGATGTTGCCTGGATTGGGAGGCATGCCTTATGAAGATAGGTTGAGGGAGCTAGGCCTCCTCCCTGGAGAGATGAAGGTTGAGAGGTGACCTGATAGAGGTTTATAAAGTGTTGAGAGGAATAGATAGGGTGGATTCTCAGAGGCTATTTCCCAGGGCTGAAATGGTCACTACGAGAGGACACAGGTTTAAGGAGCTGGGAAGCAGGTACAGAGGAGATGTTAGGGGTAAGTTTTTCACTCAGAGGGTGGTGAGTGAATGGAATTGGCTGCTGTCGGTGTTGGTAGAGGCGAATTCACTGGGGTCTTTTAAAAGACTTCTAGATGAGTACGTGGGATTTAATGGGATTGAGAGTTACAGATAGTTCTATGGCCTGGTAGGTGTGGATGTGATTGGTGCAAATTGTGGGCCAAAGGGCCTGTTTGTGCTGTAGCGTTCTATGTTCTATGGCCTAGCCACAAAAATACTGTGGCTACAAGAGCAGGTCAGAGGCTAGGAATCCTGCGGCAAGTAACTCATCTCCTGACTTGACACCGTCCGGGATAAAGCCACCTGCTTTATTGGCATCCCATCTACCAGGTTAAACATCCATTTCCTCCACCACCAATGCACAGTGGCAGCCGTGTGTACCATTTACAAGATGCACTGCACCAACTCGCCAAGACTCCTTCGACAGCGTCTTCCAAACCTGTGACCTCTACCATCTAGAAGGATAAGAGTAGCAGATACCTGGGAACACCGCCACCTGGAGGTTCCCCTCCAAGTCACTTACCATCCTGACTTGGAAATATATCACTGTTCCTTCACTGTCGCTGGGTCAATATCCTGGAACCCCCTCCCTAACAGCATTATGGATGTACCCACATCACTTGGATTCCTGCAGTTCTAGAAAGTGGCTCACCACCCCACCACCTTCTCAAGGGGCAATTAGAGATGGGCAATAAATGCTGGATTAGCCAGCGATGCCCACATCCCCTGAATGAATAAAAAAAACTCCACAGCCATGTCTCTGCCTCCATGCATTAATCTATTTTCTGACCTGACTGTTTTACAGGAAAGGGCTGGAGCCTGGATAGTTCTCTGTCTGCCTGGTACAGAGCTTGCTTTGGTTGTTGTGTGCCAGCTGCGTCACAGCCCAGAAGCTTGCTGTGATAGTGGAGTCGGACACTTTAGGAACTTTCAAGCGGTTATTGGATAGGCACATGGAGCACTCCAGAATAATAGGGAGTGGGATAGCTTGATCTTGGGTTCAGACGTAGCTCAACACAACATCGAGGGCCGAAGGGCCTGTACTGTTTTGTATTCTATGTTCTAAGCAATGGCAAACAGGGAGGGCATTACTGAGCCTCGCCCTTTTGTGTGCAATCAGAGTGAAACAGATGTATGGGGTTGCTATTAACATTCCAGCCGATATGGATTTGAGTGTAATTGGAAAATATTACTCTGGCAAGGCTGCTGTGAATGTGGAAAGTAAAGCAGCTTCCTTCTGGAAACTAGTCCAAACTGACTGGTCAGGATCCAGGACCAGAGGATTGGAATACAGCTATACAAAACCCTGCTCAGACCATATTAATGTACTGGGAGGTGTTGTGGACACCACACCTTCGGTAGGGTATGTAGATATTGGAGGGAGTGCAGCAGAGATTTACCAAAATGACCCCTGGACTCCAAGGCTTACCTTACATGGCGAGGTTACAGAAATTAAGGTTGTATTCTCTTGAATTTAAAAGGTTAAGAGAAATTTGCTAAAAGCTTTCAATATGTTAAGTACAGGAAGCATGTTGATAGAAACTATTTCTGCTGGTTGGGGAGTCTAGGACGATGGGACCAAGTCTAAATGCTGCCCCAGACGGCCATACTCACATCCCAACGCTGTGCATTGTTTGTTTGTACACTTAACACTGTGCATATTGTTGGGTGTTGGATAGTAACACTGCACATTGTGTTGTATAGTAACAGTGCATTGTTGGGTGTTGTACAGTAATGCTGTGCATTGTTTGTGTTGTACAGTAATGCTGTGCATTGTTTGTGTTGTACAGTAATGCTGTGCATTGTTGGGTGTTGTACAGTAACGCTGTGCATTGTTTGTGTTGTACAGTAACGCTGTGCATTGTGTTGTACAGTAATGCTGTGCATTGTTGCGTGTTGTACAGTAACACTGCATTGTTGGGTGTTTTACAGCAATGCTGTGTATTGTTGGGCATTGTATAGTAACACTATGCATTGTTGGGTGTGGAACACTAATGCTGTGTATTGTTGGGTATTGTACATTAACTCTATACATTGTTGGGTGTGGAACACTAATACTGTGCATTGTTGGGTGTCGTATGGTAATGCTGTGTATTGTTGGGAGTTGTACAGTAATGCTGTGTATTGTTGGGTGTTGTATAGTAATGCTGTGCATTGCTGGAAGTTGTACAGTAACACTGTGCGTTGTTGGGTGTTGTACTGTAATGTTTTGCATTGTTGGGTCTTATACTATAATGCTGTGCATTGTTGGTGCTATACAGTAATTGCTGTGCATTGGGTATTGTACAGTAACACTGTGCATTGTTGGGCGTTGGACAGTAAAACATTGCATTGTTGGGTGTTGGACAGTAACACTGTCCATTGTTGGTGTTGTACAGTAACACTGTCCATTGTTGGTGTTGTACAGTAACACTGCATTGTTGGGCGTTGGACAGTAACACTGTGCATTGTTGGGTGTTGTACAGTAATACTGTGCGTTGTTGGTGTTGGACAGTAACACTGCATTGTTGGTGTTGTACAGTAACACTGTGAATTATTGGGTGTTGTACACTGATGATCACAGTGTGGTTTGGGGAGGTCCTGGCGATTGTTCTGACTGTTCACTGCTAATGTCTTGTTCTCTAGGCTTTGAGAAGTTTCCAGAGAGCGCTGCACATGTGCCCAGATGAGACCTCATTGTGGGAGGAAGACCTGGCCTGGGCACTGGAACTGCAGAAAAAACAGCAGCAGCTTGGCGCGATGGTTTCCACGGAGAGAGGGTCCCAGAGACAGGAAACCAGCAGACCGCTGCCAGACTACGACTTTGAGAGTGAGGAGCTGGTGGAGGCATGTGCAGCTATCGCGGAGAGGAACAGGCGTCCTGCAGTGACCAGAACCAGCATCTTTATCACAGCCTCACAGGGGACGGAGTGTGTGACTGAAACTGCCAGTCAGCTGAGGCAGGCTGATCACAGCTTCATCCAAGCCCGATAACCATAGCCTTTCACTACACTGCATAGCCCACATGTATCGACCCTTTTTCAGAGGCTCTGTGAGTTCACAGTGTTTGCTGCGTCACCCTGCTTGTTTGTAATGACGCCTCACTATCCACTAGAACAAGTGGCCTGATTTCTATGGTAAAAATTCCCTATCCATACTGGCAGTTTATAATTATCCTGTCACTCAGCTTGTAACTGGTTAAACCTGTCTTCCTCTGTCTACATCTGACAGATTCCCACTGTTTGGGATGGAGGAAGAGAAAGGGAGGCACAACGTGCACCCCCTCCCTCTACCCTTGATCTGGTGACATTCTCCACGATGTGAGTGTGTAGTTCCTGTCTGCTCTTTGTGCTGCTATAGTGGAGCTAAACCCACAACACTGTCCCTCAGGGCCATCTCCCGGGCACTGCCAGTCCTCATGGGGATGTCCCAGGCACAGATGATCGTTTGTGGTGTTCCTCCGAGATCACTCGCCCACAGAGTGATTTCCCAGGGATTTCATGGTCTCTGCAGGTGATCTCTGAGCACTGGATAGACCCTCCTGGTGAATTCTGGATCTCGGACTGATTCTCCTGGTGAATTCTGGATCTTGGACTGACCCTCCTGGTAAATTCCAGATCTCGGACTGATTCTCCTGGTGAATTCCAGATCTCGGTCTGATTCTCTTGGTGAATTCCAGATCTCGGACTGATTCTCCTGGTGAATTCCAGACCTCGGACTGACTTTCCTGGTGAGTTCCGGATCTCGGTTTTCCTCACTATCAGCCCACTAGTTTGGATGTGGTGCTGTCTGCTTTTCACTCGCTTTCTGACTGTAGGTTAACCAGGCCCAGAAACTCCAACTCGCAGTATTACCAAGGCTGTGTCGATCACCTCTAAACCCCAACCCCCCGACCCCTGACATTGGCCCACCTGCGTTCCAATGCTGAGTCACACTGCCTTTAACCCATCTCCAAAACAAGATCACTAATGAAAGAATGTCGAGTGGCATTGATTCTGAGATTGTTCCTGCAATCTTTGCTTTCTCTTCTGATTCACTCTCAGGGAGATTAATTCTAAATTATTGAATACTCCAGGAAATTCCCTGAGAGTGGGTGATACTGGAGCAGCCTGCACTATCTACGCAACCTGATTGATGCTGTACTGTGAATAAAGCATTGCGTTATCGACCCGTAAACTTCAAGTTGCATTTTCTTCTTTTCCCCCGCAGAGAGAAAGAGAGCATTGAGCAACTCAAACCAGAAACTCCCACCCATTTAACCCCCTCCCACACCCCCATGTACACTCTCCCCTATCACTGACTCTACCCCCCATTCCCCCTCCCACACCCCCATGTACACTCTCCCCTATCACTGACTCTACCCCCCATTCCCCCTCCCACACCCCCATGTACACTCTCCCCTATCACTGACTCTCCCCCCATTCCCCCTCCCACACCCCCATGTACACTCTCCCCTATCACTGACTCTCCCCCCCATTCCCCCTCCCACACCCCCATGTACACTCTCCCCTATCACTGACTCTCCCCCCATTCCCCCTCCCACACCCCCATGTACACTCTCCCCTATCACTGACTCTCCCCCCATTCCCCCTCCCACACCCCCATGTACACTCTCCCCTATCACTGACTCTCCCCCCATTCCCCCTCCCACACCCCCATGTACACTCTCCCCTATCACTGACTCTCCCCCCATTCCCCCTCCCACACCCCCATGTACACTCTCCCCTATCACTGACTCTCCCCCCCATTCCCCCTCCCACACCCCCATGTACACTCTCCCCTATCACTGACTCTCCCACTTAATCCTCTATTGCAGCTCCGTAGATGAGGTAGTTTTCTGTGAAGTTCAGCACAGGACCTTTGATCTCCCTGGCTGCTGAGTTCGTGTGGCATTGGCTGGGATGGGGACTTGGATTTGTAACCAGAGGTAATCAGCACTGTGGGGCTTTTTGGTTGTTCTGAAACTGCCTAACTTGGTCTTAGACTGAAGTGAATGTAAATACACAACACCAGCAGTATAAGGGTAAACACTCAACAATAACTTGAGCTATGAGGAGAGGCTGAATAAACTAGGCTTGTACTCGTTAGAGTTTAGAAGAATGAGGGGAGATCTCATTGAGACGTATAAGATGATGAATGGGATGGATAGGATAGAGGTGGAGAGGCTCTTCCCGCTCAGAAAGGACAGTAGGACTAGGGGGCACAGCCTCAAGATAAAGGGGAGGCAGTTTAGAACGGAGTTGAGGAAGAACTTCTTCACTCAAAGGGTGGTGAATCTCTGGAATTCTCTGCCCGTTGAAGTGGTGGAGGCTGCCTTGTTAAATATTTTTAAGACGCGGGTTGATGGGTTTTTGATAAGAGAGGGGATTAAGGGTTATGGGGAGAGGGCGGGAATGTGGAACTGAGCAGCAACAGATCAGCCATGATCTTATTGAATGGCGGCGCAGGCTCGAAGGGCCAGATGGCCTACTCCTGCTTCTATTTCTTATGTTCTTATTAAATGAAAAAGGCGAATGCATGTGCAGGGACAGCCAGTCTCTCTGCATTATCATGCTGTTTGGAAGCACAGTGCACAAACATGCAAACAAGGAGCAGCAGTAAGCCACTCAGCCACTCAAGCTGGCTCCACTGCTCAGTAAGGTCATGTATGACCTGACAGTGACCTGAACCCCACATCCCTGCTTACCCACCTCCACCTTTAAAACATTCAAAGGTTCAGCTTCAACCACCTTTTGAGGATGAGAGTTCCAGGGACTCTGATCCTTCTGAGAGAAAATATTCTCCTCATTTTCATCTTAAACATGCAACCTCTTATTTTCAGACAGGTTTAAGGTGCTGGGGAGCAGGTACAGAGGAGATGTTAGGGGTAAGTTTTTCTCTCAGAGGGTGGTGAGTGAGTGGAATCGGCTGCCGTCAGTGATGGTCGAGGCGAACTCACTGGGGTCTTTTAAGAGACTTCTGGATGAGTATATGGGATTTAATGGGATTGGGAGTTACAGATAGTTCTATGGCCTGGTAGGTATGGATGTGATCGGTGCAACTTATGGACCAAAAGGCCTGTTTGCGCTGTAGTGTTCTATGTTCTAAACAGTGACCTCTATTTCCAGATTCTTCGATAAGACGAAACATCCTCTCCACATCCACCCTGTCAAGACCTCTCACCATCCTATATGTTTCAATCAAGTCACTCCTTACCCTTCTAAACTCTAGTGGAAACCAACCTAGCCTGCCCAAACTTCACTCAGAAGATAACCCGCCCATTCCAAGTATTAGTAAACTAGTAATCTAGTAAACCTTCTCTGAACTGCTTGCAACACATTTAGGAGATCAATACTGTACACAATACTCCAGGTGTGCATTCACCAGTGCTCTGTATAACTGAAACATAACCTCCCTACCTCTGTAATCAACCCCCCTCACAATAAAATATAACATTCTATTAGCTTTCCTCATTACGTGCTGTACCTTTACACCAACCTTGTGCAATTCATGCACTAGGACACCCAGATCCCTCTGCACCTCTGAGCTCGCCACTCTCTCACCATTTAGACAGTAAGCTTTTTTATTCTTCCTATCAAATGGACAATTTCACATTTTCCCACATTGTAATCCATTTGTTAGGCCTTTGTCCTCTCACTTAACATGTTCTTATTTGTAACTTCTTCATACTCTCTTTGTAACTTAAATTCCTATCTATCTTTGTGTTAGCAACAAATTTAGCACCGTATCTTTGATCCTCTCATCCAAGTTATTTATATGAATTGTAAAAGGTTGGGGTGCCAGCACTGTTCCCTGTGGCACACCTCTCATCACATTCTGCCCTCTAGAAAATGAACCATTTATGCCAACTCTCTGCTTCCTGTTGGTTAACCAATCTTCAGTGTGTGCCAATATGTTATCCCCTACACAATGAGCTTTTATTCTCCCCAATAACCTTTGACGTGGCACCTTGTCAAATGCCTTCTGGAAAACTAAAGTAGTATATCTACTGACTCCCCTTTATCCGCAGTATGTGATTCCTTTAAAGAATTTCAATAAATTGGTTCAACGGGATTTCCCTTTCACAAAACTATGTTGACTCTGCCTGATTGCCTTGGTGTTATAACATCTTTAATAATGGCTTCTAATGTTTTCTCCATGACAAATATTAGGCTAACTGCCCTATAGTTTCCTGCTTTCTGTCTCCCACGCTTTTCGAATACAGGAGATATGTTCGCTACTTTCTAATTCCTTGAATCTGGGGAGTTTTGCAAAATTAAAACCAATGCATCAATTCTTTGTGGCTATGACTCATCTTTCATTCTCTCACCCTGCAGTATAAATATCACTCACTTTTTATGCTTTGACAAAGGGTCATCATAAAAATCCTACAGTGCAGGAAAAGGTCATTTGGCCCATCAGGTCTGCACCAGCCACAATCCCACCCAGGCCCTATCCCCATATCACTACATATTTACCCGCTAAACACTCTAGCCAATGCATCTCAGGACACGAAGGGGCAATTTTATCATGGCCAATCAACCTAACCCGCACATCTTTGGACTGTGGGAGGAAACCAGAGCACCCAGAGGAAACCCATGCAGACACGAGGAGAATGTGTAAACTCCACACAGACAGTGACCCGAGCCGGGAATCAAACCCAGGTCCCTGGAGCTGTGAAGCAGCAGTGCTAACCACTGTGCTGCACATACTGTGCTGGCCATCTGGACTCGAAACGTCAGCTCTTTTCTCTCCTTCCAGATGCTGCCAGACCTGCTGAGATTTTCCAGCATTTTCTCTTTTGGTTTCAGATTCCAGCATCCGCAGTATTTTGTATTCCGTCAGCTCTCGCACTAGACACTTTTGTTAAGACTTGAGGATGAAGAAGCCGAGGACCCGCCAACCCACAGCTCCAGCACTTCACTCAATATCAATTCTCTGGTGATTGTCTCTGTAGGGGTGGCACAGTGGTTAACACTGCTGCCTCACAGCACCAGGGACCTGGGTTCAATTCCTGGCTTGGGTCACTGTCTGTGTGGAGTTTGCACATTCTCCCCATGTCTGCATGGGTTTCCCCTGGATGCTCTGGTTTCCTCCCGCGTTCTGAAAGACGTGCTGGTTAGGGTGCATTGACCTCAACAGGTGCCGGAATGTGTTGACTGGGGGAATTTCACATCATTGCAGTGTTAATGTGAGCCTACTTGTGACAAATAAGTAAATAAACTGAACTCTCCTGAGTTCCTTCCTCCCTCCCATTTCCTTATTTACAGCTATTTCTGGAATGCTCCTTGTATCCTGTACATTTGAGACTGATGTAAAATACCCCTTCAATTCAGCTTCTATCCCCATGTTTTTATTATTTTACTCATTCCCAGACTCACTTTCTACAGCACCAATGCTCACTTTGTTAACTGTTTTCTTTAATAGCTATGGAAATTCTTACCATCTGCCTTTATATTTCCAGCTAGTTTCCTCTTGTACTCTGAATATTTCCCTCCCTATTAATTGTTTGACTCATTCTGTGCTGTTTTTTATACTGTATCCAATCTTCTGACCTGCCATTCATCTCTGAGCAATTATATGCTTTTTCCTTAAGTGTGAGTCTGTCTTTAGGGTTTTCACTGATTCACACATGGTCGGTCCCCCCTTGAATTTTTTCTTTTTCATTAGAATGTATCTTTTCTGGATATTCTGAAATATCCCCTCAAATGTCCGCCACTGGTAACCTATTCCATATCTTCATATGTGGTCATATGGTGTTCGCCTCACTATAGGAAGGACGTAGAAGCTATTGAGAGGGTGCAGAGGAGATTTACAAGGATGTTGCCTGGATTGGGAGGCATGCCTTATGAAGATAGGTTGAGGGAGCTGGGTCTCTTTTCCCTGGAGAGACGAAGGTTGAGAGGCGACCTGATAGAGGTTTATAAAATGTTGAGAGGAATAGATAGGGTGGGTTCTCAGAGGCTATTTCCCCGGGTTGAAATGGTCGCTACGAGAGGACACAGGTTTAGGGTGCGGGGAGGAAAGTACAGAAGTGATGTTAGGGGTAAGTTTTTCACTCAGAGGGTGGTGAGTGAATGGAATCGGCTGCTGTCAGTGGTGGTGGAGGCGAACTCGCTGGGGTCTTTTAAAAGACTTCTGGATGAGTATATGGGATTTAGTGGGATTGGGGGTTATAGATAGGTCTATGGATTGGTAGGTGTTGATGTGATCGGCGCAACTCGTGGGCCGAAGGGCCTGTTTGTGCTGTAGTGTTCTATGTTCATCAGCCAGTGCACGTCGCATGTCCTCATCATTACCCTTATTTAAGTTTAGAATGCTAGACTTGGATTCAACACATAAAGTAAAAGTTTAAAGTTTATTTATCAACGTCACAAGTAGGCTTACATTAACACTGCACTGAAGTTACCGTGGACATCCCCTAGTCGCCACACTCTAGTGCCTGTTACAGTGTAGAGGGAGCTTTACTCTGTATCTAACCCCGTGCTGTACCTGTCCTGGGAGTGTTTGATGGGGGGACAGTGTAGAGGGAGCTTTACTCTGTATCTAACCCCGTGCTGTCCCTGTCCTGGGAGTGTTTGATGGGGGGACAGTGTAGAGGAAGATTTACTCTGTATCTAACCCCGTGCTGTACCTGTCCTGGGAGTGTTTGATGGGGGGACAGTGTAGAGGGAGCTTTACTCTGTATCTAACCCCGTGCTGTACCTGTCCTGGGAGTGTTTGATGGGGACAGTGTAGAGGGAGCTTTACTCCGTATCTAACCCCGTGCTGTACCTGTCCTGGGAGTGTTTGATGGGGGACAGTGTAGAGGGAGCTTTACTCTGTATCTAACCCTGTGCTGTACCTGTCCTGGGAGTGTTTGATGGGGACAATGTAGAGGGAGCTTTACTCTGTATCTAACCCCATGCTGTCCCTGTCCTAGGAGTGTTTGATGGGGGACAGTGTAGAGAGAGCTTTACTCTGTATCTAACCCTGTGCTGTACCTGTCCTGGGAGTGTTTGATGGGGACAGTGTAGAGGGAGCTTTACTCTGTATCTAACCCCGTGCTGTACCTGTTCTGGGAGTGTTTGATGGGGACAGTGTAGAGGGAGCTTTACTGTGTATCTAACCCCGTGCTGTACCTGTCCTGGGAGTGTTTGATGGGGACAGTGTAGAATATTTTATGCTGGTTTTTCAAATTTCTCAATTGCTAACCATGCTTTTGGATTTGATAAAACAATTTACAATAAAGAATATTTTCAAATATTATTTAATAATTCAATGAATCCACATAACAGTTACACAAACAAACCACATGACGGGTTACACTGAAACCTTCTCACAGAGAAGAACTGAGTAAACATCTTAACTATAATACACATCATTAGCACAATATTTACACTACTCAGCTACTATGACAAGAGCCCAAACGCCACACAGTCAGACTTCCCTCCTCACCTCGATATCCCCTCGATAGCAAGGTTCAGTCCGCACTGTCTCCTGGGTAACACACAATTCCATCTGCACACTCCCCTGGGTAACACACACTTGCTGTGTGCACATTCCCGTGGTTAATACACAGTCCCGTCTGCACACGCCCGTGCGTAATACACAACTCCATCTGCACACTCCCGTGCATAACACACAGTTCCATCTGCACACTCCCCTGGGCAATACACAGTCCCGTCTGCACACTCCCCTGGGTAACACACAGTTCCATCCACACACTCCCATGGATAACACACAGTTCCGTCTGCACATTCCCCTAGGTAATACACAGTCCCGTCTGCACACTCCCGTGGGTAACACACAGTTCCATCCACACACTCCCGTGGGTAATACACAGTCCCGTCTGCACACTCCCGTGGGTAATACACAGTTCCATCCACACACTCCCGTGGGTAATACACAGTCCCGTCTGCACACTCCCGTGGGTAACACACAGTTCCATCCACACACTCCCGTGGGTAATACACAGTCCCGTCTGCACACTCCCGTGGGTAATACACAGTCCTGTCTGCACACTCCCGTGGGTAACACACAGTTCCATCCACACACTCCCGTGGGTAATACACAGTCCCGTCTGCACACTCCTGTGGGTAATACACAGTCCCGTCTGCACACTCCCGTGGGTAATACACAGTCCCGTCTGCACACTCCCGTGGGTAATACACAGTCCCGTCTGCACACTCCCGTGGGTAATACACAGTTCCTGTGTGCTGGTGCCACAGTTTTAAATACATTTCTCAGCCAATCCTGTTTGCTCGTTGGTGAATGTAACTCGTAAGGAGCTGTCTACATTGGTGATTGTTGCTGGTGTCTTTTCCTGTGTGGGGTTCCCTTCTAGCATGATGCCACTGTTCCGCTGGACCTGTTGCCTGCTTTGAGCTTGCGTCAGGTTAGTTTGTGTTCTCACAGAGCCCGGCAACACTTCAGTCAGCTCGAGGTTACACAGCAGGGTCTGGGAAGTGTTCCCGTCAGCCAGCTCCTTGCTGATGAAGGAGGGAGATGGGCTGGAAGCAGCTGAGGAGTGACGGGGCCCCAGGTGTTGGAGGCTGCGGTTGGTGTGGGGGGCACGTCCCCCCAGTTTACAGAACAGACACTTGATCTTTTCCAGCAGTTTTGTGAGGACTGCCTTCCGCAGCAAGATGTAAATCCAGGGATCCAGGATCGGATTGACTGAGGCAATGCGGATAGCCATGAGATCCGGGTTCGAATAGTCCTGTGTAATTGCTGGACGGTACAGCTGATTAACGAACACCCTCACCTTAAACAGAGAGACACAGAGAGAGAAAGAGGTCAGCAAAGGCAAAACTAACCACAAAACCCTTTGTCCTGCTCCGCCATTCCCTTCCATCAGATCTGATCTTGTGTTTCACTCCCTTTACCCACACCCTCCACAGTTCCCTCAATTTCCCAACACACCCAGAACCAGTCATAAATCCTACAGTGCAGAAGGAAACCATTCGGCCCATCGAGTCTGCAATGACCACAATCCCACGCATTTAGCCTAACTAGTCTACCTGACACCAGGGGCAATCTAGCATGGCCAATCAACCTAACCCGCTGTGGGAGGAAACCCACGCAGACACAGGGAGAACGTGCAGACTCCACACTGAATCGATCCTGGGTCCCTGGCGCTGTGAGGCAGCAGGGCTAACCACTGTGCCACCCTATCACAGCCTTACATATGTTCTACAATGAAGTACACACAACCCTCTGGGATCGAGAATTCTAAAAATTTCATAACGCTTTGAAGATATTTCTCCTCATCTCAGTCCTAAATGATCAGCCCCTTACCCTGAGGGTTGCACAGTGGTTAGCACTGCCTCCTCACAGCGCCACGGACCCGAGGTCGGTTGTGGCCTCGGCTCACTGTGCAGAGTTTGCACATTCTCCCCGTGTCTGCGTGGGTTTCCTCCCCCACTCCAAAGACGTGCAGGTGGACTGGCCATGATAAATTGCCCCTTGGTGTCCGGGGATGTGTAAGTTGGGGGGGTATTGGTGGGATAATTGCATGGGGTTAAGGGAATGGGTGGGGATTGGGCCTGGGTAAGATACTCTGTTGGAGAGTCGGTGCAGACCCGATGGGACAATTGGCCCCCTCCTGCACTGCAGGGTTCTAGACCACTGTAAACGATCTCCCAGTGTCCACCCTATCAAACCTCCACAGAATTAGACAAGAATCAGTGAGATCCTCAAAGTACAGCTGGGATAGGGGATGCCAGCCTTGCCTGACGCCCCCTGCCCATTCCTGGGAGGGGAACATTGCATTGCCAACATTATAGAATCACCCTCGGTAATGTTAATGATCAGGGCTGGCGATGGCCCATCCCTAATTGCCCCTGAGAGACTGCTCCTGAGCTGCCTTCAATATAACCCCCTAGTACCTTTCTCAGCCCGTTCACAGGGCAGTGAAGAGACATTGCTACAAGGCTGGCTGTGAATCTCAAGGCGGAATTGAGAGGGAGAGTGCTGGAGGGAGAGTGCTGTACGGAGTGTGCTGTGGGGAGAGTGCTGTGTGAAGTGTGTTGCGGGGAGTGTGCTGTGTGGATTATGCTGGAGGGAGAGTGCTGTGGGGAGTGTGGGAGGGAGTGTGTTGTGTGGATTGTGCTGGAGGGAGAGTGCTGTGGGGAGTGTAGGAGGGAGTGTGTTGCTGAGAGTGTGCTGTGTGGATTGTGCTGGAGGGAGAGTGCTGTGGGGAGTGTGGGAGGGAGTGTGTTGTGTGGATTGTGCTGGAGGGAGAGTGCTGTGGGGAGTGTAGGAGGGAGTGTGTTGCGGGGAGTGTGCTGTGTGGACTGTGCTGGAGGGAGAGTGCTGTGGGGAGTGTAGGAGGGAGTGTGTTGCGGGGAGTGTGCTGTGTGGACTGTGCTGGAGGGAGAGTGCTGTGGGGAGTGTAGGAGGGAGAGTGTTGTTGGGAGTGTGTGGTGTAGACTGTGCTGTGTTAATCTGGTCAGTTTGAGTTAGAGCCACAGGGTGGCGACATTACTCCACTGGGAGCTGTGATTGTTTCAGTGTGAGGGTCTGGGGAGCCAGTGACAGGGGCTGCCCAGATATCAAGCCTTGGCTATTCAAAGCCTGCCTTAAAGAGCAAGAGAAAGCAGGAGGTGGAGAGAAACTATTTCCTCTGGTGCGTAATCTTAAATTCCGTAGAGTTTTTTCAGAGAATGGAAATCTGGAAGTCTCTCCCCACCCGAAAATACAGGCTGGAGATTCTCAGCAGCCTGAATGGGAGATTTCGGGGGTGAGATTGATGTTTATTCATGGTGGGAAATATATCGGAAAGGCAGGGGCTGAGGTTCAAAGCAGCTCCGATCAAAATGGGGCTAGAACAGGTTCCGGGGGCTGAAGGGTCTCCTTACTGAGGGAATAATCACCTTGACCTCCTCACTGCCACAGATGCTCCTGTACATGGCAGTATTGGAGTGCCCACCACCCAGTCCCGTCCTACTCAAACAGAACTGCCTTCCAATTACATTCTGGGGAGAATTTGCCCTATCCCTACCCACTCTGCCCCTCTCTCTGGCAACTACCTGTTTATAAACCTCGTGTCACACTTAAATCCATCACCAGCTTCAGAACTCAGCTCCATGCTGTCACTATCACCTCCTGTTTCCACTCCTGTAACACTGCCTGACTTCATTCCTGTCTCAACACATCAACTGTGGCAACACTCCTTCAAACCATTATTATCCCTCCGGATCCGGTTATTCCAATGCTCCCCTGGCCTCTCTCCCTCATTCTCAAACACCAGCTTCTCAAAGGCAGTTTGGGATTTGCAGTAAATGCTGCCACAGCCCGTGACACCCACAGCCAGCCAAACAATGGGAAAGAAATTCAACCTCCACCAACTTCAGATCATCCTAAAATGTACTTTAAACCGCAGTGAGTCCCAGTCCCCTGTCACTCCCCCCTGTGCTCACTGACACAAACTCCCTCTCGGTGAAACCATGTCCTGATTTTAAAATTCTCATCCTGGTTTCCAGCTCCCCGCCCCCCCCCCACTCGCCGCCCTGAGATCAAACTGAGAATTGGGATAAATTTTCAGGGATTGTAACTGGGGAGTGTCACAGTGATCAGAGCTGGGAACTCAGTGACTTACAATCCCTGTCCGTAAGCTACATGGAGGGAGCGACTGTTGTGGTCAGATTTAGTGTCCACACAAAGACAGGTGAATTGTAGGGTGGAGGTGGGTTAAACAGGTCTGTAAAGATTGGCAGGTGGAGGGAAATGTGAGGCTGGGGGAGAGACTGTGGAATTGTGTGGTCCAAAGAGACTTGGCTGTCTTTATACACAAACAGTCAGCACTGGAGATCCAGAGAAGAATTAGAAAGCAAATTACAGAGAAGACGGTTGAGAGGAAATCTGATCGAGGTGTTCAAAATCAGGAGGGATCTGGGCAGAGTGGAGAGGGAGAAATGTTCCCATTGGCAGAAACCAGAGGAAAGAGGCTTAAGGCCATTGGCTACAGAAGCAAATGTGACGGGAGAATAAAACTATTCCACTCAGTGAGTGGCTCAGTCTGGAACGCTCTGCCTGAGAATGTGCGGGAGGCAGGAGCTACCAGCATTCCCAATAGGAACCCAATTCTTACTTGAGTAGAAACAGTGTGCAGGCTTACGGGAGAAATATGGGACGGCACAGTGGTTAGCACTGCTGCTTCACAGCTCCAGGGACCTGGGTTCAATTCCCACTGCCTGTGTGGAGTTTGCACATTCTCCTCATGTCTGCATGGGTTTCCTCCGGGTGCTCCAGTTTCCTCCCACAGTTAGGTTGATTGGCCGTGCTAAAAAATTGCCCCTTAGTGTCCAGGGATGTGTAGGTTAGAGGGATTAGTGGGTATAATTTGTAGGGATATGGGGGGGGTAGGGCCTGGGTGGGATTGTGTTCGGTGCAGGCTCGATGGGCCGAAGGGTCTCTTTCTGCACTGTAGGGTTCTGTGGTTCTATGTGAAGGTAGGGGAAGGACGCAAAGTGAATTGTTCATTAGGCGGGCCAGGGCAGGCACAATGGGCTGAATGGCCTCCTTCTGCACTGTCACAATTCTGTGATTCTGTGAATGGTGGAATTTACTGCAGGAGGGATTCATTATCAAAGTTTGGGAAACTTGCTACCACCATGCGGACTATTGGTGAGATCCCACCTGGAATAGGGGGTACAATTCTGGCCTCTTTACTTTGGAAGGGATAAATTTGCATTAAAGGCAGTTTATAGAAAGCTCACCGGGGGGAGGTTTGATTCCTGGGATAAGAGGTTGCCTTATGAGGAAAGGTTTATCGTGTTGGCCCTTACTTGGTGGAGTTTAGAAGAATGAGAGGCGATCTAATTGAGAGATGTAGGATTCCGAAGCGATTTGACAGGGTGGAAGCTGAGATGATGTTTCCTCTCGTGGGAGAATCTAGAACGAGGAGCATAGTTTAAAGATGAGGAGGAATTTCTTCTTTCAGAAGCTGGTTAGCCTGTGAAATTTCCTTCCCCAGGGGCTGGGACACCGAATATATCCACGGCTGAGTTAGGCAGATTTTTAAACAAGAGAGGAACAGGCAGGAGTTTAGATCACGTCAGATCCAGTGTGATTTTACTGAGCTTCTGAATGGAACGGACTCAAGGGGCTGAATGGCCTCAGTCTGCCTCGATTTGTGACGTTCTTTATTCCGTAACACTCCCTCGATCCACAACTTTCCAGAACATCTCCACTCCTCCAATGCTGGTGTCTCGTGTATCTGTGGTTTTCATCACCTTATCATTGCTGGCTGCGCTTTCTGTTGCCAAGACTCTACATTCGAGCTTCTCTCCTGAAACCTCGCCATCTCTCCACCTTCATTCCTCTCTCCCCCTTCAAGACACCTTTTAAAATCAACTCTTTGGACCCCAAGCTTTTGATGGTCTATCCTAATCCCTCATAACATGGCTTTTCGTTCATTTCTATTTGATCAAACTCAAGACTGGGCATCCATGAGGCGCTGTGGGCCACCAGCAGCGGAACTGCACTCCAGCACAATCTGTAACCTCATGGAGCCTATCCCCCCCACACAACCATTACCATCAAACCAGGGGATCGACCCTGGTTCAGTGGAGAGTGCAGGAGGGCATGTCAGGAGCAGCACCAGGCAGACCTAGACATGAGGCGTCAACCTAGTGAAGCTACAATGCAGGACGGCACGGTGGCACAGTGGTCAGCACTGCTGCCTCACCGCGCCAGGGATCCGGGTTCGATTCCCAGCTCGGGTCACTGTCTGTGTGGAGGCTGCACGTTCTCCCCATGTCTGCGTGGGTTTCATAGAAACGTAGAAACCCTACAGTGCAGAAAGAGGCCATTTGGTCCATCGAGTCTGTACCGACCACAATCCCGCCCAGGTCCTACCCCCATATCCCTACATTTTTATCCACTAATCCCTCTAACCTCAGGACACTAAGGGCAATTTCTAAGCATGGCCAATCGACCTGACCCGCACATCTTTGGACTGTGGGAGGAAACCGGAGCAGCCGGAGGAAACCCACGCAGACACGGGGAGAATGTGCAAACTCCGCACAGTTTCTGGGCAAACTCCACACTTTCCTCCGGGTGCTCCGGTTTCCTCCCACAGTCTAAAAGACGTGCTGGTTAGGGTGCATTGGCCGTGCTAAATTCTCCCTCAGTGTACCCGAACAGGCGCCGGAGTGTGGCGACTAGGGGAATTTCACAGTGACTTTACTGCAGTGTTAATGTCAGCCTGACTTGTGATACTAATAAATAAACTTTACTTTCATACCAAGCAGTAAGTATTAGAGCTAAGCGATGCCACTGACAAGATTCATATCAATCGTGTTAATCTGATAATTTAACAATGCAACTGATGGATGATCAGAAACCTTTGCTCTGTGACTATATCACACAGGCATTATATACCAGGCAGCACAGTGGGTTAGCACTGCTGCCTCACAGCGCCAGGGACCAGGGTCCAATTCCAGCCTCGGGTCACTGTCTGTGTGGAGCCTGCACATTCTCCCCGTGTCTGCCTGGGTTTCCTCCGAGTGCTCCGGTTTCCTCCTAACCTGCGGGTTAGGTGGATTGGCCATGGCACGTTGCCCCTCAGTGTCAGGGGGATTAGCAGGGTAAATATACATGTGGGCTTACTGCGGTGGGGCCTGGGTGGGACTGTTGCAGGCTCGATGGGCCGAGTGGCCTCCTTCTGCACTGTAGCAATTCTCTGATTAACCAGCCCTTTATCATGGGGAGCCGGAGGTGGAGATGGGGTGGGGATGGGGTGGGGGGGGGGGGGGGGGCGGGGGAGCTTTCTCGGGATTAACGTTGCTGGGTTTTGAAGAGTCGGAGGGATGGAGTTTGGAAAATGATCTCACTCTGGGAAGAACGGACATTGCTGGAGCACAGGTGGGAACTGGAATGGTGCCTCTTGCTGAAATGACCCCCACAGGCTGCAGACGGATCACTCCATCACTCGCTAATCTAAACTGGATCCCTGAGGTCTGCCTGCGTGACGAATACCCCCCCGCCGTGGCCTTGCAGTCTCAGCGCAGACGAACCCCCTTTCCCGCTTGCCTGCCGGGAACGTTCCTGTTTTGGGAACGAGTCCGGGTGTTGTCCTGACAATGGTTACACTTGCTGGGATACCCATGTTCGCCCTCCAGCGCTCGGGTGGGACTGACAGCACACTTTGCCACTAATCTCTCCGACGCACTGCAGGGAGCGTCGGGAGTTCGGGATAGAACCCGGGGAAGGGAGGTGGAGGTAAAATAATCCCCGGTGACCAGGCTGGGCGACGAGTCCCCCTGGGGATCACCACATTCCAGCCGAGGGATAAGGGTCAGACGGTGGAACCTTCACGAACGGTGTGAGAATGGAACCCGCACTGTTGGCATCGCTCTGGATCACTAACCAGCCTTCCAAGCTAAACAATTAGGAAAACTAAGCAAGCTGCCACTCCCAAGCACACAGGCACACGTATCCCTGATCCACAGCACAGATTGTTGCTGAACCTGCTGTCTTCGCTGTTTGACCAGACTCTCAATTATTTGGCTGGACTCCTGTGGGTGTTTGCAATCATTCTGAATCAGCTGGCTTACTCACCGAGTGTTTACCCACCCGATCACACTGAGCTAACACCCATACCAACTGGATAACCGGTCAGCGTTCCAGATATCCCCCTGCTAACTAGCTACTGTTAGGTTGAGGGAGCTGTTTCCCACGCCCCCACCCTCCAGCCAGGGTCAATCTATCCTATCAACCATCACCCCTCCCCACCAACCCCCACCCCAACCCCAACCCCCCCAGTTACCACACAGAGTGTCCACCCTGTTCTTGCCAGGATCCGCGTTACTCTGGATCCGCAACTGAGCCGAGAAGCTAAAAGAGGGTCACCAGCACACAGATTCTGAAAGAGGCCATTCGGCCCCTTGAGCTTGCTACTACACCCCACAACAGCACGCCGGCTGTGGCTCTCCCGTCCCTCATTCCACAAGATTCCTCTCCTCCACCTTGCTAAAACCCCTGTCAGTCACAGTCCTGGGATCTCCACTGGATTCTCAGCCTCGGCACTGCTCTCTCTGGAGGGGGGGGCGGGTGGGGGGTCAGCTACAGGTTTCCGCTCCTGTCTTTGTGAGGAAAGAGCTGGGAGCCGTTCCTGTTCCAGTCGGGACAGTGCTGTCTCCTTGACCCTGGGGCACACTTTCACCCCTGCCAGCCACATCCCCCCCCCCCCACCCCCCCGCCAACCCTCCCGACCTGCCCCCTATTGTGAGGAGTGCAGGGTAGCCTCCCCGCCCCTCCAGTGCCACTATCGACCACCCCCCCCCCACCACCCCCCAACCCCACCACCAGTGTCCCTCCAGCACCATCGACACCATCTATCCCCCGATTACTACAAGGTGAACACCCCGCACCCTCTATCCTCAGAGGGACGTGGAAACCTGTAAATTAACCCCGTCAGGCCCGGGGGATTCATTCTGCTAAACCCGACACTGCGCCCCCCCTCCCCCCCTCCCCCCCCGGGATGCTGATGGGATGGAGAGGGCTGAGAGCAGGGGTGGGGGCTGAGCACATCACTGGAACTCTGTCCCCAGCAGCGTTTCCAACGTGAAGCCCCTTCCCCTCGATTACCGACCTCAGGAGGTGACCACCGCCCCCCCCCCCCTCCGCTCCGCCCCCCCCCCCCCCCCCCCCCCCCCACCTCACCCGAAACACCAGCCACCACAGCAATGACGACTTGCCCCACTGACGGCCCCTGCAGGTCAACTGGAGAGGGGAACAGGCACAGGATCCGGGAGGGTGGGGGTTGGGGGGGTCGGGGTCAGGAGAAACTCTATTTCACTCAGCGTGTTGTCGGGATCTGGAAGACGCTGCCTGAGAGTGGGGGGGGGGGGGGGGGGGAGGTGGAAACAGACAGGACAAAGGGGAAAATAAGAGCCAGAGCAGTAACTTCATTGCAGCGTTAACGTAACCCTGCTTGTGAAGCTAATAAACAAACTTCAGCTAAAACAACGGCTGTATAATCTCCCGTCCCTGAGAGATTCCATAACTCAGCGTTCGATGTAAGATAACGTTCCACCCTTTTAGAGATTTTGATCAATAAATATTAAACTGGCAGAAAGGATTGCTCTGCAGAGGGTTAGCATGATCCCAGAGGGCTGAATGGCCTGTTTTTGTGCTGTAATGATTCTGTAACTCACTAACACTTGGGGTTAAATTTACACTGTGTGGCTACAGCGAGAGGTCATATAAAAGTCCCTTCCCCATTTTACAATCGTAGGACCATGGAACCCCTGCAGTACAGGAGGAGACCACTCGGCCCATCGACTCTGCACCGACCACAATCCCAACCAGGCCCTACCCCTATAACCCCCACATATTTATCCTGACACTAAGGGGCAATTTCTTAGCACGGCCAATCAACCTAACCAGCACGTCTTTCGGACTGTGGGAGGAAACCGGAGCACCCGGAGGAAACCCACGCAGACACGGGGAGAACGTGCAGACTCCACACAGACAGTGACCCAAGACCGGGAATCGAACCCGGGTCCCTGGCGCTGTGAGGCGACAGTGCTAACCCATCGTGCCACCATGCTGCCCCTTAGTAAAGGAATAATTGTATCAAGGAAATCGAGTAGTTGAGATCTTGGTTTTCCAGTATATCATGGGTAAAAACCTCCTACCGCAACTGTTTATAAGTGATAATGATCATGAAAGTGCTCCTGTCAGGTACACAGAACATAGAACATTACAGCGCAGTACAGGCCCTTTGGCCTTCAATGTTGCACCGACCAGTGGAACCAATCTAATGACCCTCTAACCTAAACTATTCCAATGTTATCCATATGCCTACCCACAGACCATTTGAACACCCTTAAAGTTGGCGAGTCCACAACTGCTGCAGGCAGGACATTCCACGCCCTTACTACCCTCTGAGTAAAGAACCTACCTCTGACATCCATCCTATAATTACCACCCCTTAATTTAAAGCTATGTCCCCTCGTGTTAGCCAGAAAGGTAAGCACGCAGATGTTTCCACTTGTGTTAGCCACCGTACATAGAAAATCACAAATAAACCCAACACTGAGTGTGGCGGGGAGCAGTGGGGGGGTGGCGGCGGGGGGGAGGGTGGTGGGGGGATTCACTCGCCAGGGAATTGCAAAGAGTTTTGAGTAAAGTTACATGAAGGAGCCAGAGTTGGGGTTACTCCTACACGTAACCCTGAGAGAGTTAACTACAGCAGGCTAGGAGGAAGCAGAAAATCTCAGCCGGCTGGAGTGTCCTATGTGTCTACTATAAGGCTGATTGTAAAGTGACTCACCACCAGTGGGATGGAGCAGATGAGGACCACGGCCGAGGTGGCTATGAGTAAGATGACCATCTGGATCTCGGCCCCTGCCAAGCGGCGGAAACTCCTGCGGCGGCGCAGCTCCCGTTGCCGGGGGTCGCTGCCCAGTGAGGTGCGGCGGATGAACTGGCGATGCATGCGGATCAGTGCCATGCACACCAGCACGTTACAAATCACGGTGACCAGGATCAGGAAGGAACTGAAACCTGCGTACATGTAGGAGTAGACGGCGTGCCGGGGCTCTTCCGTCCGCCAGTCTATGAAGCACCAAGTATTGGGGAACTGCTTGATCGTCTTGCCCAGGCCAAAGCTGGGCAGGGCGCAGAAGAGGGTGTTAGCCACATAGATGGTGAAGAGTGTGAGGCCAGCTAGTTTCTTGTCCACGTAGTGGCTGTAGAAGTAGGCGTGATTGATGGCCAGGTACCTCTCAATGGACATGGCACAGATGATACTCAGACCCGAGGTCCCAAAGAAGAGCAGGACAAAGGAGTCGTATTCGCACAGGGCACCGTTCCCCGGCCAGTTCCCCTTCACATAGGTGATGATGGTGATAGGACTGACCAGGCAGGTGCCAAGGAGATCCGTCACCGCCAGGCCACAGACAAGAGTGTAGAACGTCGTCTCCTTCTGCTCCTTCCGAGACTTGCAGAGAACCACAATAGCGATAAGATTCCCCACAACCCCAAAAACAAACATGATGGTGGGGATAGCCGGGAAGTCTTTCGGATTGGTGCCGTTGTTGTTGTTGTCATGGTGGCTATCGTTAATCAGAGCCATCCTCCAAGCTTCTCGCACGAGAAACTCTTCCTGTTGGTAAACCGACTGCAGTGAAAATAACTCGGCTGAGACCACAGTAATGTTCCTCATGAATAACCAGACCCTGCCGGAGTCAGCACAGGTCCTGTTGTCAACCGGAGAATTCCAAGACCTCCGTTTATCCAGTCCAGCCGGACAATCCTGCCCGTGACCGAGGGATCAGCAATGCGGCTAGCTCTCCTTGACCAGATTCTGATTCCACCTTACAGTAACGAGGGAGAGAACAGAATGAGTTTTGGGTATTCCGGCGGTGGTAGAGGGTTGAAGAGGAGTGGAACGCAGGGTGGGCGAGAGGTGGACCCCACTCTCTAAACAACTTCCTGCAGTGTGATGCACACCCTGGTCGTTGGACACACACAGCCCATGGGCTCTCGCTGTTGACAGCCAGCGTTGACCGCTCAGTTTCTCATTGCTGCTGTGATCTCTCGCTGCCTGCCAGCGTGTCCAGGTGATCTGAGGGTTTCCAGCTTCTGTCTGCTCCTGCCTGTGTGAGGGGGATATCAGTCAGGAGGTGTCTCTCAGTCTGTGTGTGTGTCTCAGACTGGTGCGGGGAATAGCTGGTGAGTACCACGTTGCTCCGCGCTCTGTCTCACTCTGCCAGCTTTCCAGCTCCTGTACTGTTCACACCAACTCCAAAACTCTGCCCCTCACTCCCCATTGGCTAAGGCTGCTGACTGGATTCAGACTGGGTCCTAAAGCCTGCCCTCACTCTGCTCCACAGCCTGCCTTCACCATTACCGCTTTTACACACAGTTTACATATTATTTTTATTTCTTTTGCGAATTGATTTGGATTTGATTTATTGTTGTCACATGTATTATTCTACGGTGGCACAGTGGGTTAGCACTGCTACCTCACAGCGCCAGGGACCCAGGTTC
>NW_027650299.1:102500-115273 GCF_965287045.1 Carcharhinus amblyrhynchos | reverse complement strand
GACGCAAAGACTCTGAGACGCAGAGACGCAGAGACCCTGAGACGCAGATACACTGAGACGCAGAGACGCTGAGACCCAGAGATGCAGAGACGCAGAGACACTGAGACCCAGAGACGCAGAGGCGCAGAGAAGCAGAGACATTGAGAAGCAGAGACACTGAGTCGCAGAGACGCTGAGACCCAGAGAAGCAGAAACTCTGAGACGCAGAGACACAGAGACGCTGAGACCCTGAGACCCAGAGACACAGAGACGCAGAGAGGCAAAGACGATGAGACCCAGAGACTCTGAGACGCAGGGACGCTGAGACCCAGAGATGCAGAGTAACTGAGACGCTGAGACACTGAGACGCAGAGATGCAGAGAATCTGAGACGCAGACACCCTAAGACCCAGAAACGCAGAGATGCAGAGACACTGAGAAGCAGAGACACTGAGTTGCAGAGACGCTGAGACGCAGCGACCCTGGGACGCAGAGACGAAGAGACACAGAGAGGCAGAGACACTGAGACGCAGAAACCCGAGACGCAGAGACACTGAGACCCAGAGACGCAGAGACCCTGAGACGCAGAGACGCAGAGACTCTGAGACGCAGAGACACAGAGTCCCAGAGACGCAGAGACACTGAGGAGCAGAGACACTGCGACCCAGAGACGGAGAGACTCAGAGACGCAGAGACGCAGAGATGCAGAGACACTGAGACCCAGAGATGCAGAAACTCAGAGACTCTGAGATGCAGAGGCGTAGAGACACTGAGAGGCAGAGACACTGAGACCCAGAGACACAGAGACCCTGAGACGCAGAAACACTGAGACCTAGAGACGTAGAGACGCAGAGACCCTGAGACGCAGACACACTGAGACCCGGAGATGCAGAGACACTGAGACGCAGAGACCCTGAGACGCAGAGACCCTGAGACGCAGACACACTGAGACCCGGAGATGCAGAGACACTGAGACACAGAGACTCTGAGACGCAGAGACGCTGAGACCCTGAGACCCAGAGACACAGAGATGCAGAGAGGCAGAGACTATGAGACGCAGAGACTCTCAGACCCAGAGACGCAGAGACACTGAGATACGGAGACACTGCGACCCAGAGACTCTGAGACTCAGAGGCCCTAAGACGCAGAAACGCAGAGGCGCAGAGACGCAGAGACACTGAGACGCAGAGACACTGAGAAGCAGAGACACTGAGTCGCAGAAACGCTGAGACGTAGAGACCCTGGGACGCAGAGACAAAGAGACACAGAGATGCAGAGACACTGAGACGCAGAGACTCTGAGACCCAGAGACTCTGAGACGCAGAGACCCTGAGATGCAGAGACTCAGACTGCAGAGACGCAGAGATGCAGAGACACTGAGACCAGAGACGCAGAGACTCAGAGACGCAGAGACGCAGAGACACTAAGACCCAGAGACGCTAGAACCTGAGACGCAGAGTCATTGAGACGCAGAGACGCAGAGAAGCAGAAACTCAGAGACTCTAAGAAGCAGAGGCGTAAAGACCCTGAGATGCAGAGACGCCCAGACACAGAGACACTGAGACGCAGAGACACTGAGACTCTGAGACACAGAGACTCTGAGACGCAGAGCTCTGAGACGCAAAGACACTGAGACCCAGAGACGCAGAGACCCTGACACGCAGAGACACTGAGATGCAGAGACACTGAGACCCAGAGACTCTGAGACGCAGAGACCCTGAGACGCAGAGACTCAGACTGCAGAGACGCAGAGATGCAGAGACACTGAGACCAGAGACGCAGAGACTCAGAGACGCAGAGACGCAGAGACACTAAGACCCAGAGACGCTAGAACCTGAGACGCAGAGCTCTGAGACGCAGAGACACTGAGACCCAGAGACGCAGAGACCCTGAGACGCAGAGACACTGAGACCCAGAGACGCAGAGACCCTGAGACGCAGAGACACTGAGATGCAGACACACTGAGACCCAGAGACGCTGAGACGCAGAGACGCTGAGACTCTGAGACACAGAGACTCTGAGACGCAAAGACGCAGAGACACTGAGACACAGAGACTTTGAGAACCAGAGACTCAGAGACCCTGAGACGCTGAGACACAGAGGCCCTGAGACGCAGAGACTCTGAGACGCAGAGACGCAGAGACACTGAGACCCAGAGACTCTGAGACGCACAGACTGTGAGACGCAGAAACGCAGAGACACTGAGATGCAGAGACGCTGAGACACAGAGACTCTGAGACTCAGGGACACAGAGACACTGAGACGCAGAGAGGCAGAGAAGCAGAGACGCTGAGACGCAGAGACGAAGAGACGCAGAGAACCTGAGACGCAGAGACACAGAGACATAGAGACGCAGAGACCCTGAGATGCAGACACACTGAGACTCAGAGACGCAGATACGCAGAGACCCTGAGACGCAGAGACGCAGAGACCTTGAGATGCAGAGACGCTGAGACGGAGAGACTCTGAGACGCTGAGACCCAAAGATGCAGAAACGCAGAGACGCAGAGACACAGAGACACTGAGACCCAGAGATGCAGAGACGCAGCGACCCAGAGACTCTGAGATGCAGAGGCCCTGAGACCCAAAAACGCAGAGGCGCAGAGACGCAGAGACACTGAGATGCAGAGACACTGAGACGCAGAGACACTGAGACGCAGAGACCCTGAGACGCAGAGACACAGAAACCCGAGACGCAGAGACCCTGAGACGCAGGGATTCTGAGACGCAGAGACTCTGAGACGCAGAGACCCTGAGACCCAGAGAGTCTGAGACGCGGAGACCCTGAGATGCAGAGACTCAGACTGCAGAGATGCAGAGATGCAGAGACACTGAGACCAGAGACGCAGAGACTCAGAGACGCAGAGACGCAGAGACACTAAGACCCAGAGACGCTAGAACCTGAGACGCAGAGTCACTGAGACGCAGAGACGCAGAGAAGCAGAAACTCAGAGACTCTAAGAAGCAGAGGCGTAAAGACCCTGAGATGCAGAGACGCCCAGACACAGAGACACTGAGACGCAGAGACACTGAGACTCTGAGACACAGAGACTCTGAGACGCAGAGCTCTGAGACGCAAAGACACTGAGACCCAGAGACGCAGAGACCCTGACACGCAGAGACACTGAGATGCAGAGACACTGAGACCCAGAGACTCTGAGACGCAGAGACCCTGAGACGCAGAGACTCAGACTGCAGAGACGCAGAGATGCAGAGACACTGAGACCAGAGACGCAGAGACTCAGAGACGCAGAGACGCAGAGACAATAAGACCCAGAGACGCTAGAACCTGAGACGCAGAGCTCTGAGACGCAGAGACACTGAGACCCAGAGACGCAGAGACCCTGAGACGCAGAGACACTGAGATGCAGAGACACTGAGACCTAGAAACGCAGAGGCGCAGAGACACTGAGAGGCAGACACACTGAGACCCAGAGACGCTGAGACGCAGAGACGCTGAGACTCTGAGACACAGAGACTCTGAGACGCAAAGACGCAGAGACACTGAGACACAGAGACTTTGAGAACCAGAGACTCAGAGACCCTGAGACGCTGAGACACAGAGGCCCTGAGACGCAGAGACTCTGAGACGCAGAGACGCAGAGACACTGAGACCCAGAGACTCTGAGACGCACAGACTGTGAGTCGCAGAAACGCAGAGACACTGAGATGCAGAGACGCTGAGACACAGAGACTCTGAGACTCAGGGACACAGAGACACTGAGACGCAGAGAGGCAGAGAAGCAGAGACGCTGAGACGCAGAGACGAAGAGACGCAGAGAACCTGAGACGCAGAGACACAGAGACATAGAGACGCAGAGACCCTGAGCTGCAGACACACTGAGACTCAGAGACGCAGATACGCAGAGACCCTGAGACGCAGAGACGCAGAGACCTTGAGATGCAGAGACGCTGAGACGGAGAGACTCTGAGACGCTGAGACCCAAAGATGCAGAAACGCAGAGACACAGAGACACTGAGACCCAGAGATGCAGAGACGCAGCGACCCAGAGACTCTGAGATGCAGAGGCCCTGAGACCCAAAAACGCAGAGGCGCAGAGACGCAGAGACACTGAGATGCAGAGACACTGAGACGCAGAGACACTGAGACGCAGAGACCCTGAGACGCAGAGACACAGAAACCCGAGACGCAGAGACCCTGAGACGCAGGGATTCTGAGACGCAGAGACTCTGAGACGCAGAGACCCTGAGACCCAGAGAGTCTGAGACGCGGAGACTCTGAGACGCAGAGACTCTGAGACGCAGAGATCCTGAGACAAAGAGACCCGGAGATGCAGAGACCCTGAGACGCAGAGACACAGAGTTCCAGAGTCGCAGAGACGCAGAGACACTGAGGAGCAGAGACACTGAGATCCAGGGACGCAGAGACCCTGAGACCCAGAGACGCAGAGACACAGAAACCCGAGACACAAAGACACTGAGACGCAGAGACTCTGAGACGCAGAGACCCTGAGACCCAGAAACGCAGAGACGCAGAGACACTGTGAAGCAGAGACACTGAGTCGAAGAGACGCTGAGACGCAGAGACCCTGGGACGAAGAGACACAGAGACGCAGAGACACTGAGACGCAGAGACACTGAGACGCAGAGACACAGAAACCCGAGACGCAAAGACACTGAGACCCAGACACGCAGAGACGCAGAGAGACTGAGACACAGAGAAACTGAGACACAGAGACACATAGACACTGAGACCCTGAGACACTGAGGCACAGAAACACTGAGGCACAGAGACACTGAGACTCTGAGACACTGAGACACTGAAACACTGAGGCACAGAAACACTGAGGCACAGAGACACTGAGACACAGAGACACAGAGACACAGAGACACTGAGACACTGAGACACAGAGACCCAGAGACACTGAGACACAGAGACACGTAGACACAGAGAGACTGACACACTGAGACACTGAGGCAAAGAGACACTGAGACACAGAGACACTGAGACTCTGAAACACTGAGACGCTGAGACACTGAGACTCTGAGACACTGAGACACTGAGACACTGAGACACTGAGTCACTGAGACACTGAGGCACAGAGACACAGATTCACAGAGACACGGAGACTCTGAGACACAGAGACACTGAAACTATGAGACACTGAGACATTGAGACACAGACACAGAACACAGAGACACAGAGACTGTGAGACACTGAGACTCTGAGACACTGAGACACAGAGACACTGAGACACTGAGGCACAGAGACCCAGAGACACTGAGACACAGAGACACGTAGACACAGAGAGACTGACACACTGAGACACTCAGGCAAAGAGACACTGAGACACAGAGACACTGAGATTCTGAAACACTGAGACGCTGAGACACTGGGACTCTAGAGACACTGAGACACTGAGACTCTGAGACACTGATACACTCAGACATAGAGACACAAAGACACTGAGACTCTGAGACAATGAGTCACTGAGACACTGAGGCACAGAGACACTGAGACACAGAGACACAGAGACACAGAGTCCCAGAGACACGGAGACACTGAGATACAGAGACACTGAGACACTAAGACACAGAGAAACAAGGACACTGAGACTATGAGACACTGAGACACTGAGACAGAGACACAGAGACACAGAGACTGTGAGACACTGAGACACTGAGACTCTGAGGCGCAGAGATACTGTGACACAGAGACTCTGAGACACTGATACTCTGAGACACTGAGACACTGAGACACTGAGACTCTGAGGCACTGAGACACTGTTACTCTGAGACACTGAGACACAGACACACTGAGACACAGTGACATTGAGACAGAGACATAGAGACACTGAGACTCAGAGACACTGAGACACTGAGGCACAGAGAAAATGAGACACTTAGACACCGAGACTCTGAGACACTGAGACCCAGAGACGCAGAGACTCTGAGACGCAGAGAAACAGAGACTCTGAGACACAGAGATGCAGAGAGGCAGACACCATGAGACCCAGATACTCTGAGACGCATAGACGCTGAGACCCAGAGATGCAGAGTAACTGAGACTCTGACACACTGAGACGCAGAGACTCTGAGACCCTGAGACGCAGAGACACTGAGTCCCAGAGACGGAGAGACGCAGAGAACCTGAGATGCAGAGTCCCTGAGACACCGAGAGGCAGAGACTATGAGGCGCAGAGACTCTGAGACGCATAGACGCTGAGACCCAGAGACGGAGAGACGCAGAGAACCTGAGACGCAGAGATACTGAGACGCAGAGACGCAGAGACCCTGAGACGCAGATACACTGAGACGCAGAGACGCTGAGACCCAGAGATGCAGAGACGCAGAGACACTGAGACCCAGAGATGCAGAGACGCAGCGACCCAGAGACTCTGAGACGCAGAGACCCTGAGACCCAGAGACGCAGAGACCCTGAGACCCAGAAACGCAGAGGCGCAGAGACGCAGAGACACTGAGACACAGGGACAGTGAGAAGCAGAGACACTGAGTCGCAGAGACGCTGAGACGCAGAGACCCTGGGACCCAGAGACGAAGAGACACAAAGACGCAGAGACACTGAGACGCAGAGACACTGAGACCCTGAGACGCAGAGACCAGAGACGCAGAAACCCGAGACGCAGAGACACTGAGACCCAGAGACGCAGAGACGCAGTGAACCTGAGACGCAGAGACGCAGAGACTCTGAGACGCAGAGACCCTGAGACAGAGAGACACAGAGTCCCAGAGACGCAGAGACGCAGGGACACTGAAGAGCAGAGACACTGAGACCCAGAGACCCAGAGACACAGAGACTCTGATACACAGAGACTCTGAAAAGCAGAGACTCAGAGACCCTGAGACGCTGAGACGCAGAGACTCTGAGACGCAGACACGCTGAGACGCAGAGGCCCTGAGACGCAGAGACACAGAGATCCTGAGAGGCAGAGACACTGAGATCCAAAGACGCTGAGACTCTGAGAAGCAGAGACGCAGAGACACTGAGACCCAGACACTCTGAGACGCAGAGTCGCAAAGAAACTGAGACCCAGAGACCCTGAGATGCTGAGACGCAGAGACGCTGAGAACCTGAGACACAGAGACCCTGAGACCCAGACAGGCAGAGACTATGAGACGCAGAGACTCTGAGACGCAGAGACTCTGAGACGCAGAGACGCAGAGACTCTGAGACGCAGGGACGCAGAGACCCTGAGACGCAGGTACAGTGAGACGCAGAGACGCAGAGACACTGAGACGCAGAGACACAGAGACCCAGAGACGCAGAGACACTGAGACCCAAAGACTCTGAGACGCAGAGACTCTGAGACACAGAAACTCTGAGACGCAGAGACCCTGAGACGCTGAGATGCAGAGACCCTGAGACGCAGAGACACTGAGACCCAGAGACGCTGAGACCCAGAGATGCAGAGACACTGAGTCCCAGAGACGCAGAGACTAAGAGAACCTGAGACGCAGAGACCCTGTGACCCAGAGAGGCAGAGACCCTGAGACGCAGAGACTCTGAGACGCAGAGACGCAGAGACCCTGAGACGCAGATACACTGAGACGCAGAGACGCTGAGACCCAGAGATGCAGAGACGCAGAGACACTGAGACCCAGAGACGCAGAGGCGCAGAGAAGCAGAGACATTGAGAAGCAGAGACACTGAGTCGCAGAGACGCTGAGACCCAGAGAAGCAGAAACTCTGAGACGCAGAGACACAGAGACGCTGAGACCCTGAGACCCAGAGACACAGAGACGCAGAGAGGCAAAGACGATGAGACCCAGAGACTCTGAGACGCAGGGACGCTGAGACCCAGAGATGCAGAGTAACTGAGACGCTGAGACACTGAGACGCAGAGATGCAGAGAATCTGAGACGCAGAGACCCTAAGACCCAGAAACGCAGAGATGCAGAGACACTGAGAAGCAGAGACACTGAGTTGCAGAGACGCTGAGACGCAGCGACCCTGGGACGCAGAGACGAAGAGACACAGAGAGGCAGAGACACTGAGACGCAGAAACCCGAGACGCAGAGACACTGAGACCCAGAGACGCAGAGACCCTGAGACGCAGAGACGCAGAGACTCTGAGACGCAGAGACACAGAGTCCCAGAGACGCAGAGACACTGAGGAGCAGAGACACTGCGACCCAGAGACGGAGAGACTCAGAGACGCAGAGACGCAGAGATGCAGAGACACTGAGACCCAGAGATGCAGAAACTCAGAGACTCTGAGATGCAGAGGCGTAGAGACACTGAGAGGCAGAGACACTGAGACCCAGAGACACAGAGACCCTGAGACGCAGAAACACTGAGACCTAGAGACGTAGAGACGCAGAGACCCTGAGACGCAGACACACTGAGACCCGGAGATGCAGAGACACTGAGACGCAGAGACCCTGAGACGCAGAGACCCTGAGACGCAGACACACTGAGACCCGGAGATGCAGAGACACTGAGACACAGAGACTCTGAGACGCAGAGACGCTGAGACCCTGAGACCCAGAGACACAGAGATGCAGAGAGGCAGAGACTATGAGACGCAGAGACTCTCAGACCCAGAGACGCAGAGACACTGAGATACGGAGACACTGCGACCCAGAGACTCTGAGACTCAGAGGCCCTAAGACGCAGAAACGCAGAGGCGCAGAGACGCAGAGACACTGAGACGCAGAGACACTGAGAAGCAGAGACACTGAGTCGCAGAAACGCTGAGACGTAGAGACCCTGGGACGCAGAGACAAAGAGACACAGAGATGCAGAGACACTGAGACGCAGAGACTCTGAGACCCAGAGACTCTGAGACGCAGAGACCCTGAGATGCAGAGACTCAGACTGCAGAGACGCAGAGATGCAGAGACACTGAGACCAGAGACGCAGAGACTCAGAGACGCAGAGACGCAGAGACACTAAGACCCAGAGACGCTAGAACCTGAGACGCAGAGTCACTGAGACGCAGAGACGCAGAGAAGCAGAAACTCAGAGACTCTAAGAAGCAGAGGCGTAAAGACCCTGAGATGCAGAGACGCCCAGACACAGAGACACTGAGACGCAGAGACACTGAGACTCTGAGACACAGAGACTCTGAGACGCAGAGCTCTGAGACGCAAAGACACTGAGACCCAGAGACGCAGAGACCCTGACACGCAGAGACACTGAGATGCAGAGACACTGAGACCCAGAGACTCTGAGACGCAGAGACCCTGAGACGCAGAGACTCAGACTGCAGAGACGCAGAGATGCAGAGACACTGAGACCAGAGACGCAGAGACTCAGAGACGCAGAGACGCAGAGACACTAAGACCCAGAGACGCTAGAACCTGAGACGCAGAGCTCTGAGACGCAGAGACACTGAGACCCAGAGACGCAGAGACCCTGAGACGCAGAGACACTGAGACCCAGAGACGCAGAGACCCTGAGACGCAGAGACACTGAGATGCAGACACACTGAGACCCAGAGACGCTGAGACGCAGAGACGCTGAGACTCTGAGACACAGAGACTCTGAGACGCAAAGACGCAGAGACACTGAGACACAGAGACTTTGAGAACCAGAGACTCAGAGACCCTGAGACGCTGAGACACAGAGGCCCTGAGACGCAGAGACTCTGAGACGCAGAGACGCAGAGACACTGAGACCCAGAGACTCTGAGACGCACAGACTGTGAGACGCAGAAACGCAGAGACACTGAGATGCAGAGACGCTGAGACACAGAGACTCTGAGACTCAGGGACACAGAGACACTGAGACGCAGAGAGGCAGAGAAGCAGAGACGCTGAGACGCAGAGACGAAGAGACGCAGAGAACCTGAGACGCAGAGACACAGAGACATAGAGACGCAGAGACCCTGAGATGCAGACACACTGAGACTCAGAGACGCAGATACGCAGAGACCCTGAGACGCAGAGACGCAGAGACCTTGAGATGCAGAGACGCTGAGACGGAGAGACTCTGAGACGCTGAGACCCAAAGATGCAGAAACGCAGAGACGCAGAGACACAGAGACACTGAGACCCAGAGATGCAGAGACGCAGCGACCCAGAGACTCTGAGATGCAGAGGCCCTGAGACCCAAAAACGCAGAGGCGCAGAGACGCAGAGACACTGAGATGCAGAGACACTGAGACGCAGAGACACTGAGACGCAGAGACCCTGAGACGCAGAGACACAGAAACCCGAGACGCAGAGACCCTGAGACGCAGGGATTCTGAGACGCAGAGACTCTGAGACGCAGAGACCCTGAGACCCAGAGAGTCTGAGACGCGGAGACCCTGAGATGCAGAGACTCAGACTGCAGAGATGCAGAGATGCAGAGACACTGAGACCAGAGACGCAGAGACTCAGAGACGCAGAGACGCAGAGACACTAAGACCCAGAGACGCTAGAACCTGAGACGCAGAGTCACTGAGACGCAGAGACGCAGAGAAGCAGAAACTCAGAGACTCTAAGAAGCAGAGGCGTAAAGACCCTGAGATGCAGAGACGCCCAGACACAGAGACACTGAGACGCAGAGACACTGAGACTCTGAGACACAGAGACTCTGAGACGCAGAGCTCTGAGACGCAAAGACACTGAGACCCAGAGACGCAGAGACCCTGACACGCAGAGACACTGAGATGCAGAGACACTGAGACCCAGAGACTCTGAGACGCAGAGACCCTGAGACGCAGAGACTCAGACTGCAGAGACGCAGAGATGCAGAGACACTGAGACCAGAGACGCAGAGACTCAGAGACGCAGAGACGCAGAGACAATAAGACCCAGAGACGCTAGAACCTGAGACGCAGAGCTCTGAGACGCAGAGACACTGAGACCCAGAGACGCAGAGACCCTGAGACGCAGAGACACTGAGATGCAGAGACACTGAGACCTAGAAACGCAGAGGCGCAGAGACACTGAGAGGCAGACACACTGAGACCCAGAGACGCTGAGACGCAGAGACGCTGAGACTCTGAGACACAGAGACTCTGAGACGCAAAGACGCAGAGACACTGAGACACAGAGACTTTGAGAACCAGAGACTCAGAGACCCTGAGACGCTGAGACACAGAGGCCCTGAGACGCAGAGACTCTGAGACGCAGAGACGCAGAGACACTGAGACCCAGAGACTCTGAGACGCACAGACTGTGAGTCGCAGAAACGCAGAGACACTGAGATGCAGAGACGCTGAGACACAGAGACTCTGAGACTCAGGGACACAGAGACACTGAGACGCAGAGAGGCAGAGAAGCAGAGACGCTGAGACGCAGAGACGAAGAGACGCAGAGAACCTGAGACGCAGAGACACAGAGACATAGAGACGCAGAGACCCTGAGCTGCAGACACACTGAGACTCAGAGACGCAGATACGCAGAGACCCTGAGACGCAGAGACGCAGAGACCTTGAGATGCAGAGACGCTGAGACGGAGAGACTCTGAGACGCTGAGACCCAAAGATGCAGAAACGCAGAGACACAGAGACACTGAGACCCAGAGATGCAGAGACGCAGCGACCCAGAGACTCTGAGATGCAGAGGCCCTGAGACCCAAAAACGCAGAGGCGCAGAGACGCAGAGACACTGAGATGCAGAGACACTGAGACGCAGAGACACTGAGACGCAGAGACCCTGAGACGCAGAGACACAGAAACCCGAGACGCAGAGACCCTGAGACGCAGGGATTCTGAGACGCAGAGACTCTGAGACGCAGAGACCCTGAGACCCAGAGAGTCTGAGACGCGGAGACTCTGAGACGCAGAGACTCTGAGACGCAGAGATCCTGAGACAAAGAGACCCGGAGATGCAGAGACCCTGAGACGCAGAGACACAGAGTTCCAGAGTCGCAGAGACGCAGAGACACTGAGGAGCAGAGACACTGAGATCCAGGGACGCAGAGACCCTGAGACCCAGAGACGCAGAGACACAGAAACCCGAGACACAAAGACACTGAGACGCAGAGACTCTGAGACGCAGAGACCCTGAGACCCAGAAACGCAGAGACGCAGAGACACTGTGAAGCAGAGACACTGAGTCGAAGAGACGCTGAGACGCAGAGACCCTGGGACGAAGAGACACAGAGACGCAGAGACACTGAGACGCAGAGACACTGAGACGCAGAGACACAGAAACCCGAGACGCAAAGACACTGAGACCCAGACACGCAGAGACGCAGAGAGACTGAGACACAGAGAAACTGAGACACAGAGACACATAGACACTGAGACCCTGAGACACTGAGGCACAGAAACACTGAGGCACAGAGGCACTGAGACTCTGAGACACTGAGACACTGAAACACTGAGGCACAGAAACACTGAGGCACAGAGACACTGAGACACAGAGACACAGAGACACAGAGACACTGAGACACTGAGACACAGAGACCCAGAGACACTGAGACACAGAGACACGTAGACACAGAGAGACTGACACACTGAGACACTGAGGCAAAGAGACACTGAGACACAGAGACACTGAGACTCTGAAACACTGAGACGCTGAGACACTGAGACTCTGAGACACTGAGACACTGAGACACTGAGACACTGAGTCACTGAGACACTGAGGCACAGAGACACAGATTCACAGAGACACGGAGACTCTGAGACACAGAGACACTGAAACTATGAGACACTGAGACATTGAGACACAGACACAGAACACAGAGACACAGAGACTGTGAGACACTGAGACTCTGAGACACTGAGACACAGAGACACTGAGACACTGAGGCACAGAGACCCAGAGACACTGAGACACAGAGACACGTAGACACAGAGAGACTGACACACTGAGACACTCAGGCAAAGAGACACTGAGACACAGAGACACTGAGATTCTGAAACACTGAGA
>NW_027650299.1:0-97500 GCF_965287045.1 Carcharhinus amblyrhynchos | reverse complement strand
AGAGTGAGAGAGAGAGAGAGAGGGACAGAGAGAGAGGCAGAGTGAGTGATAGAGAGAGACAGAGAGAGAGAGAGTGCAGCAGGCGACGGTGCAGAGGGACCTCGGGATCCTTGTGCATGAGTCGCAAAAACCCAGCTTGCAGGTACAGCAGGTGGTCAGGAAGGCGAATGGGATGCTGGCCTTCATAGCGAGGGGGATTGAATATAAAAGGAGGGAGGTCTTGCTGTGGCTGTATAGGGCATTGGTGAGGCCGCAGCTGGAGTACTGTGTGCAGTTTTGGGCGCCGCACCTGCGCAAGGATATTTTGGCCTTGGAGGGAGTGCAGAGGAGGTTTACTAGGCTGATACCGGAGTTGAGGGGGTTGGACTATGAAGAGAGACTAAATAGACTGGGTCTGTACTCGTTAGAGTTTAGAAGAATGAGGGGGGATCTTATAGAGACGTATAAGATGATGAATGGGATGGATAGGATAGAGGTGGAGAGACTCTTCCCGCTCAGAAAGGACAGTAGGACTAGGGGGCACAGCCTCAAGATAAAGGGGGGGCGGTTTAGAACGGAGTTGAGGAGGAACTTCTTCACTCAAAGGGTGGTGAATCTCTGGAATTCTCTGCCTGTTGAAGTGGTGGAGGCTGCCTTGTTAATATTTTTAAGACGCGGGTTGATGGGTTTTTGATAAGAGAGGGGATTAAGGGTTATGGGGAGAGGGCGGGAAAGTGGAACTGAGCAGCGACAGATCAGCCATGATCTTATTGAATGGCGGGGCAGGCTCGAAGGGCTAGATGGCCTACTCCTGCTCCTATTTCTTATGTTCTTATGTTCTCTGTGTCTCTGAATCTCTGTGTCTCTGTGTCCCTGAGTCTGTGTCTCTGAGTGTCTGAGTCTCGGTGTCTCCGTGTCTCTGTGTCTCGTGTCTGCGTCTCTGAGTCTGTGAGTCTCAGTGTCTCTGTGTCTCTGTTTCTCTCGGTCTATGAGGCTCTGTGTCCCTGTGTCCATGTGTCTCTTTGCCTCTTCGTCTCTGAGCCTCTGTTTCTCTGTGTCTCTGAGTCTCTGTGTCTCTGTGTCTCTGAGTGTCTGAGTCTCGGTGTCTCGGTGTCTCTGACTCTCTGTGTCTCTGAGACTCTGAACCTCGTTGTCCCTGTGTCTCTGAGTCTCTGTATCTCTGAGTCTCTGTGTCTCTGAGTCTCGGTGTCTCTGAGTCTCTGTGTCTCTGTGTCCCGCAGTCTCTGTGTTCCTGCGCTTCCTTGTCTCTGAAACTTTGTGTCTCCGAGACTTGGTGTCTCTGTGTCCCTGTGTCTCTGAGTCTTTGAATCTCTGAGTCTCTGAGTCGCTACGTCTCTGTGTCTCTGAGTCTTTGAATCTCTGCATCACTGTGTCTCAGAGTCTCTGTGTCTCTGTGTTATTGGGTCTCAGAGTCTCTGTGTCTCTGTGTCTTTGAGTCTCGGTGTCTCTGTGTCTCTGAGTCTCAGGTCTCGGTGTCTCGGTTTCCCTTGGTCTCTGAGTCTCTGTGTTTCTGATTCTCGCAGTCTCTGTGTTCCTGTGCCTCCTTGTCTCAGAAAGTTTGTGTCTCCGAGTCCCTGTGTCTCTGTCGCCCTGTGTCTCTGTGTCTCTGAGTCCCTGATTCTTTGAATCTCTGTGTCCCTGTGTCTCCGAGTCTCTGAGTCGCTGCGTCGCTGTGTCTCTCTGTCTCTGAGTTTCTGAGTCTCGGTGTCTCGGTGTCTCTGTGTCTCTGAGTGTCTGGGTCTCTGGGTCTGGGTCTTGTTGGTGTTTTTCAATTTTGAGGTTGTTGTTGGATTGTTGGGTTTTTTTCCAGTTGTGGTTGTTGTTGAAATTGTTGCTGGTTTTCAATTCTGAGATTGTTGCTGAACTTGTTTTGTTTTTAATTTTTTGGTTGGTGGAAATATTGGTGTTTATTTCTTTCTCAGGTTGTTGTTGGATTTGTTGATGTTTTTCAATGTTGAGGTTGTTGTTGGAGTGTTACTGTTCTTTGCTGTTGAGGCTGTTGTTGCATTTGTTGGTGTATTTCAATGTTGAAGTTGTTGTTGGATTGTTGCTGTTCTTTGCTGTTGAGGTTCTTGTTGAACTTGTTGGGTTTTTTTCAATTTTTAGGTTGTTAGAATTTTTTTCATTCTCAGGTTGTTGTTGGATTTGTTGGTGTTTTTAATTTTGAGGTTGTTGTTTTCAATATTGAGGTTGGTGTTGGATTTTTTTGGGTTTTTCCCAATACTGAGGTTGTTTTTAGATTTGTTGGTGTTTTTTGCAGTTGTGGTTGTTGTTGAAATTGTTGGAGTTTTTAAATTTTGAAGTTATTGTTGAACTTGTTTTGTTTTTAATTTTTTGGTTGTTGGAAATATTGGTGTTGATTTCTTTCTCAGGTTGTTGTTGGATTTGTTGGTGGTTCAGTTTGGGTTGTTGTTGGATTTGTTGGTGTTTTTCAATGTTGAGATGGTTGTTTGAGATGGTTGTCCAAACCACATTGCCTCGTACTGTCCCAAGATGTGTAGGTTAGGTTGATTGGCCATGACATGTTGCCCTGTAGTGTGTCAAGGTTGTACAAAATTGTTGGTGCTTTTCAATGTTTAGTTTGTTGTTGGAAATATTGTTTTTTTTTTCATTCTCAGGTTGTTGTTGGACTTGTTGGTGTTTTTTGCTGATGTAGTTGTTGAAATTGTAGATATTTTTCAATTTTGAGGTTGTTGTTGGATTTGTTGGTGTTTTTTAATGTTGAGGTTGTTGTTGGATTTGTTGGTGTTTGTCAATGTTGAGGTTGTTGTTGGATTTGTTGGTGCTTTTCAATGTTGAGGTTACAAAGAACAAAGAACATCACAGCCCAGGAAACAGGCCCTTCGGCCCAACGAGCCCCCGCCGCCATTTTAACATTATGAGTGCCCTCCTCTACCCATGACCTTTGTCTACACCTATTGGGGAAGATTGAGGGAAGACTAATTTAGGGACAATTTGTTGGACCAATCAGCCTAAGAGCACATTTTTGGGGTATGGGAGGAAACCAGAGCACCCGGAGAAAACCCACACAACCTCAACATTAAAAAACACCAACAAATCCAACAACAACCTCAACATTAAAAGACACCAACAAATCCAACAACAACCTCAACAGTGAAAAACACCAACAAATCCAACAACAACCTCAACAGTGAAAAACACCAACAAATCCAACAACAACCTCAACAGTGAAAAACACCAACAAATCCAACAACAACCTCAACATTAAAAAACACCAACAAACCCAACAACAACCTCAACATTAAAAAATACCAACAAATCCAACAACAACCTCAACAGTGAAAAACACCAACAAATCCAACAACAACCTCAACATTAAAAAACACCAACAAATCCAACAACAACCTCAACATTAAAAACAGCAACAAATCCAACAACAACCTCAACATTAAAAACACCAACAAATCCAACAACATCAACATTGAAAAACACCAACAAATCCAACACAAAACCTCAACATTAAAACACACCAACAAATCCAACAACAATAACATTGAAAAACACCAATAAATCCAACAACAACCTCAACATTAAAACACACCAACAAATCCAAAAACAACCTCAACATTAAAAAACACCAACAAATCCAACACAAAACCTCAACATTAAAACACACCAACAAATCCAACAACAATAACATTGAAAAACACCAATAAATCCAACAACAACATCAACATTGAAAAACACCAACAAATCCAACACAAAACCTCAACATTAAAACACACCAACAAATCCAACAACAATAACATTGAAAAACACCAATAAATCCAACAACAACCTCAACATTAAAACACACCAACAAATCCAAAAACAACCTCAACATTAAAAAACCAATAAATCCAACAACAACCTCAACATTGAAAAACACCAACATATCCAACAATAACCTCAACATGAACAAAAACACCAACAAATCCAACAACAACCTCAACATTAATAAAAACACCAACAAATCCAACAACATCTACAACAGTGAAAAACACCAACAAATCCAACAATAACCTCAACATTGAAAAACACCAACAAATCCAACAAAACCTCAAGAGTGAAAAACACCAACAAATCCAACAACAACCTCAACTTGGAAAAAACACCAACAAATCCAACAATAACCTCAACAGTGAAAAACCCCAACAAATCCAACAAAAACCACAACATTGAAAACACCAACCTATTCAACAGCAACCATGACAGTGAAAAACACTAACAATTCCCAGAACAACCACTACATTGAAAAAAAAACAAACAAATCCAACACCATCAACATTGAGAAACACAATTTCAACTACAACCACAACTGTGAAAAACACCAACAATTTTAACAACAACCTCAACATTGAAAAACACCAACAAATCATAAGAACATAAGAACATAAGAAATAGGAGCAGGAGTAGGCCATCTAGCCCCTCGAGCCTGCCCCGCCATTCAATAAGATCATGGCTGATCTGTCGTGGCTCAGTTCCACATTCCCGCCCTCTCCCCATAACCCTTAATCCCCTCTCTTATCAAAAACCCATCAACCCGCGTCTTAAAAATATTAAGCGAGGTAGCCTCCACCACTTCAACGGGCAGAGAATTCCAGAGATTCACCACCCTTTGAGTGAAGAAGTTCCTCCTCAACTCTGTTCTAAACCGCCTCCCCTTTATCTTGAGGCTGTGCCCCCTAGTCCTACTGTCCTTTCTGAGCGGGAAGAGTCTCTCCACCTCTATCCTATCCATCCCATTCATCATCTTATACGTCTCAATGAGATCTCCCCTCATTCTTCTAAACTCTAACGAGTACAAGCCTAGTTTATTCAGCCTCTCCTCATAGCTCAACCCCCTCAGCTCCGGTATCAGCCTAGTAAGCCTCCTCTGCACTCCCTCCAAGTCCAAAATGTCCTTGCGTAAGTACGGCGCCCAAAACTGCACACAGTACTCCAGCTGTGGCCTCACCAATGCCCTATACAGCTGCAGCAAGACCTCCCTACTTTTATATTCAATCCCCCTCGCTATGAAGGCCAGCATCCCATTCGCCTTCCAACAAGAACTACAACAGTGAAGAACGCAAACAAATGCAACATCAACCTCAAGCTTGAAAAATATCATCAAATTCAACTACAACCTGAAAATTGAAAAAACATCAACAAATCCAACAACAACTTCAACAGTTAAAAACACCAACAAATCCTACAACAACCTCAAAATTGAAAAATACCAACAAATCCAACAACAGCCACAACAGTGGAAAACACCATCCAATCCAACAACAACGTCAACATTGAAAAAACACCAACAAATCCAACAACAACCTCAGCATTGAAAAATGCCAACAAGTTCAACAGCTAACACACTGGTGAAAAACACCAACAAATCCAACAACAACCACAACTTGAAAGATATGAACAAATCCAACAACAACCTCAACATTGAAAAAACACCAACAAATCCAACAACAACCTCAACATTGAAATACACCAATAAATCCAACAATTACAATATGAAAAAATACCAACAAACTCAACAGCGACATGGCAGCACAGTGGGTAGCACTGATTCTTCACAGCTCCAGTGACCCAGGTTCGATTCCCAGCTCAGGTCACTGTCTGTGTGAAGTTTGCACATTCTCCTCGTGTCTGCGTGGGTTTCCTCCGGGTGCTGCGGTTTCCTCCCACAGTCCAAAGATGTGTGGGTTAGGTTGATTGGCCGTGTTAAATTAACTTTAGCGTCCCGAGATGTCGATGAGTGGAGAATTGGACATGTTAAAATCCCCTTAATGCTCCAAGATGTGTATGAGAGGTGGATTGGCCAGGCTAAATTGCCTCTTAGTTTCCCAAGATATTTACGAGCCCCGAATTGGCCATACAAAATATCCTCTTACAGTTCCAAGATGTGTACGAGATGTGGATTGGCCATGTTAAATTACCCGTTTTAGTTCGAAGATGTGTAGGTAAGGTGGATTCCTCCTAGTGTCCCAACATGTGTAACTTAGGGGGATTGGACGAGCGAATTCTCCGCTCAGTGTCCCAAGATGTGGGCGTTAGGTGGATTGGCGATGGACAATTCATTTTAGTCAGCCAGGATGTGTATGAGAGTTATGTAGGCAGGACAAAATTTCCCCTAGATGGTCAGGTGTGAATAGAGATGGTCAGGTGTGAGTATAGATGGTCAGGGGTGAGTATAGATGGTCAGGTGTGAATATAGATGGTCAGGTGTGAATATAGACGGTCAGATGGGAGTATAGACGGTGAGGAGTGAATATAGATGGTCAGGTGTGAGTATAGATGGTCAGGTGTGAGTATAGATGATCAGGTGTGAATATAGATGGTCAGGTGTGAGAATAGATGGTCAGGTGTGAGTATAGATGGTCAGTTCTGAATATAGATGGTCAGGTGTGAGTATAGATGGTCAGGTGTGAATATAGATGGTCAGGTGTGAATATAGATGGTCAGGTGTGAGTATAGGTGGTCAGGTGTGAATACAGGTGGTCAGGTGTGAGTATAGATGGTCAGGTGTGAATATAGATGGTCAGTTATGAATATAGATGGTCAGGTGTGAGTATAGATGGTCAGGTGTGAATATAGATGGTCAGGTGTGAATATAGATGGTCAGGTGTGAGTATAGGTGGTCAGGTGTGAATATAGATGGTCAGGTGTGAGTATAGATGGTCAGGTGTGAGTATAGATGGTCAGTTATGAATATAGATGGTCAGGTGTGAGTATAGATGGTCAGGTGTGAATATAGATGGTTAGGTGTGAGTATAGGTGGTCAGGTGTGAATATAGATGGTCAGGTGTGAGTATAGATGGTCAGGTGAGAATATAGAAGGTCAGGTGTGAATATAGGTGGTCAGGTGTGAGTATAGATGGTCAGGTGTGATTTTAGATGGTCAGGTGTGAATACAGATGTTCAGATGTGAATATAGATGGTCAGGTGTGAATATAGATGGTCAGATCTGAGAATAGGTGGTCAGGTGTGAATATAGATGGTCAGGTGTGAGTATAGATGGTCAGATGTGAGTATAGATGGTCAGGCGTGAATATAGATGGTCAGGTGTGAGTATAGATGTTCAGGTGTGAATATGGATGGTCAGGTGTGAGTATAGATGGTCAGGTGTGAATACAGATGGTCAGGTGTGAATATAGATGGTCAGGTGTGAGTATAGATGGTCAGGTGTGAGTATAGATGGTCAGGGGTGAATATAGATGGTCAGGTGTGAATATAGATGGTCCGGTGTGAGTATAGATGGTCAGGTGTGAATATAGATGGTCCGCTGTGAGTGTCGATGGTCAGGTCAGTATATAGATGGTCAGGTGTGAATATAGATTGTCAGATGTGAGTATCGATGGTCAGGGGTGAATACAGATGGTCAGGTGTGAGTATAGATGGTCAGGTGTGAGTATAGATGGTCAGGGGTGAATATAGATGGTCAGGTGTGAATATAGATGGTCAGGTGTGAGTATAGATGGTCAGGTGTGAGTATAGATGGTCAGGTGTGAGTGTAGATGGTCAGGTGTGAATTCAGATGGTCAGGTGTGAATATAGATGGTCAAGTGTGAATATAGATGACCAGGTGTGTATAGATGATCAGACCTGAGTATAGATGGTCAGGTGTATATATACATGGTCAAAGAACATAGAACATACAACATTACAGCGCAGAACAGGCCCTTCGCCCACGATTTTGCACCGACCAGTTTAAAAGCAGTGACCCTCTAAACTTCACCAATCCGTTTCCATCCATAAAACGATCCACGGATCTCTTAAACGCCCCCAAACTAGGCGCATTTACTACTGCAGCAGGTAGGGCATTCCAAACCCTCAACTCCCTCTGGGTAAAGAACCTACCTCTGACATCCGTCCTATAACTACCCCCCCCTTAACTTAAAGCCATGCCCCCTCGTGCTATCTTTCTCCAGCCGAGGAAAAAGGCTATCACTGTCCACCCTATCAGGTGTGAATATGGTTGGTCAGGTGTTAGGATAGATGGTCAGGTGTCAATATAGATGGTCAGGTGTGAATATAGATGGTCAGGTGTGAATATAGATGGTCAGGTCTGAGTATAGATGGTCAGGTGTGAATATAGATGGTCAGGGGTGAATATCGATGGTCAGGTGTGAATATAGATGGTCAGGTGTGAGTATAGATGGTCAGGTATGAGTGTAGATGGTCAGGTGTGAATATAGATGGTCCGGTGTGAGTATAGATGGTCAGGTGTGAGTGTAGATAGTCAGGCTTGAATATAGACGGTCAGGTGTGAGTATAGATGGTCGGGTGTGAAGATAGATGGTCAGGGGTGAGTATAGATGGTCAGGTGTGAATATAGATGGTCAGGTGTGAGTATAGATGGTCAGGTGTGAGTATAGATGGTCGGGTGTGAATATAGATGGTCAGGTGTGAATATAGATGGTCAGGTGTGAGTGTAGATTGTCAGGTGTGAATTCAGATGGTCGGGTGTGAATATAGATGGTCAGGTGTGAGTGTAGATTGTCAGGTGTGAATTCAGATGGTCAGGTGTGAATATAGATGACCAGGTGTGTATAGATGTTCAGACCTGAGTATAGATGGTCATGTGTATATATACATGGTCAAAGAACATAGAACATACAACATTACAGCGCAGAACAGGCCCTTCGCACACGATTTTTCACTGACCAGTGAAAAAGCAGTGACCCTCTTGCCTTCACCAATCCGTTTCCATCCATAAACCTATCCACGGTTCTCTTAAACGCCCCCAAACTAGGCGCATTTACAACTGCAGCAGGCAGGTCATTCCAAACCCACACCACCCTCTGGGTAAAGAACCTACCTCTGACATCCGTCCTATAACTACCCCCCGCTTTATTTAAAGCCATACCCCCTCATGCTATCATTCTCCATCCGAGGGAATAGGCTATCACTGTCCACCCTATCAGGTGTGAATATGGATGGTCAGGTGTTAGGATAGATGGTCAGGTGTGAGTATAGGTGGTCAGGTGTGAGTATAGATGGTCAGGTGTGATTATAGATGGTCAGGTGTAAGTATAGATGGTCAGGTGTGAATATAGATGGTCAGATGTGAATATAGATGGTCAGGTGTGAATATAGATGGTCAGGTGTGAGTATAGATGGTCAGGTGTGAGTATAGATGGTCAGGTGTGAATATAGATGGTCAGGTGTGAGCATAGATGGTCAGGTGTGGATATAGATGGTCAGGTGTGAATATAGATGGTCAGGTGTGAATATAGATGGTCAGGTGTGAGTATAGATGGTCAGGTGTGAATATCGATGATCAGGTGTGAGTATAGACGGTCAGGTGTGTGTATGGATGGTCAGTTGTGAATATAGATGGTCAGGTGTGAGTATAGATGGTCAGGTGTAAGTATAGATGGTCAGGTGTGAATATAGATGGTCAGATGTGAATATAGATGGTCAGGTGTGAATATAGATGGTCAGGTGTGAGTATAGATGGTCAGGTGTGAGTATAGATGGTCAGGTGTGAATATAGATGGTCAGGTGTGAATATAGATGGTCAGGTGTGAGTATAGATGGTCAGGTGTGAATATCGATGATCAGGTGTGAGTATAGACGGTCAGGTGTGTGTATGGATGGTCAGTTGTGAATATAGATGGTCAGGTGTGAGTATAGATGGTCAGCCGTGAGTATAGATGGTCAGGTGTGAGTATAGATGGTCAGGTTTGAGTATAGACGGTCAGGTGTGAATATAGATGATCAGGTGTGAGTATAGATGGTCAGGCGTGAGTATAGATGGTCAGGTGTGAGTATAGATGGTTTGGTGTGAGTATAGATGGTCACGCGTGAATATACATGGTCAGAGGTGAGTATAGATGGTCAGGTGTGAATATAGACGGTCAGGTGTGAATGTAGACGGTCAGGTGTGAATATAGATGGTCAGGTGTGAGTATAGATGGTCAGGTGTAAATATAGATGGTCAGGTGTGAGTATAGGTGGTCAGGTGTGAGTATAGATGGTCAGGTGTGAATATACATGATCAGGTGTGAGTATAGATGGTCAGGTGTGAGTATAGATGGTCAGGTGTGAATATAGATGGTCAGGAGTGAATATAGATAGTCAGGTGTGAGTATAGATGGTCAGGTGTGAATATAGATGGTCAGGTGTGAGCATAGATGGTCAGGTGTTAGTATAGATGGTCAGGTGTGAATATAGATGGTCAGAGGTGCGTATAGATGGTCAGGTGTGAATATAGACGGTCAGGTGTGAATATAGACGGTCAGGTGTGTGTATAGATCGTCAGGTGTGAATATAGATGGTCAGGTGTGAGTATAGATGGTCAGGTGTGAGTGTTGATGGTCAGGTGTGAGTATAGATGGTCAGAGGTGAGTATAGATGGTCAGGTGTGAATATAGACGGTCAGGTGTGTGTATAGATGGTCTGGTGTGAATATAGATGGTCAGGTGTGAGTGTTGATGGTCAGGTGTGAGTATAGATGGTCAGGTGTGAATATAGATGGTCAGGGGTGAATATCGATGGTCAGGTGTGAATATAGATGGTCAGGTTTGAGTATAGATGGTCAGGTATGAGTATAGATGGTCAGGTGTGAATATAGATGGTCCGGTGTGAGTATAGATGGTCAGGTGTGAATATAGATGGTCAGGCTTGAATATAGACGGTCAGGTGTGAGTATAGATGGTCGGGAGTGAAGATAGATGGTCAGGTGTGAGGATAGATGGTCAGGTGTGAATATAGGTGGTCAGGTGTGAATATAGATGGTCCGGTGTGGGTTTCGATGGTCAGGTGTGAGTATAGATGGTCAGGTGTGAGTATAGATGTTCCGGTGTGAGAATAGATGGTCAAGTGTGAATATAGATGGCCAGGTGTGAGTATGGATGGTTGGGTGTGAGTATAGATGGTCAGGGGTGAGTATAGATGGTCGAGTGTGAGTATAGATGGCCAGGTGTGAGTATAGATGGTCAGGTGTGAGTATAGATGGTCAGGGGTGATAATAGATTGTCAGGGGTGAGTATAGATGGTCGGGTGTGAGTATAGATGGTCACGTGTGAGTATAGATGGTCAGGGGTGAGTATAGATGTTCGAGTGTGAGTATAGATGGTCGGGTGTGAGTAGATGGTCAGGTGAGAGTATAGATGGTCGGGTGTGAGTATTGATGGTCAGGTGTGAATATAGATGGTCAGGTGAGAACATAGAAGGTCAGGTGCGAAAGTAGATTGTCAGATGAGAATATAGATGGCCCCTTGTGAATATCGATGGTCAGGTGTGAATATCGATGGTCTGGTGTGAGTATAGATGGTCAGGTGTGAGTATAGATGGTCAGGGGTTAGGATAGATGGTCAGGTGTGAGTGCAGATGGTCAGGTGTGAAGAAAGATGGTAAGGTGTGAGTATAGATGGCCCAGTGTGGGTATAGATGGTCCAGTGTGAATATAGATGGTCAGCTGCGAATATAGATGGTCAGGTGTGAATATAGATGGTCAGGTGTGAGTATAGATGGTCAGGCGTGAGTATAGATGGTCAGGTGTGAATATCGATGGTCAGGTGCGAATATAGATGGTCCGGTTTGAGTATAGATGGTCAGGTGTGAGTATAGATGGTCAGGTGTGAATATAGATGGTCAGGTGTGAGTACAGATGTTCAAGTGTAAATATAGATGGTCAGGTGTGAGTCTCAATGGTCAGATGTGAATACAGATGGTCAGATGTGAGTATAGATGGTCAGGTGTGAGTATAGATGGTCAGGTGCGAATGTAGTTTGTCCGGTGAGAATATAGATGGTGAGGTGTGAGTATAGATGGCCCCGTGTGAATATAGATGGTCAGCTGTGAATATCGATGGTCTGGTGTGAGTATAGATGGTCCGGTGTGAATATGCATGGTCAGATGTGAATATAGATGGTCAGGTGTGAATATAGATGGTCAGGTGAGAACATAGAAGGTCAGGTGCGAAAGTAGATTGTCAGGTGAGAATATAGATGGCCCCTTGTGAATATCGATGGTCAGGTGTGAATATCGATGGTCTGGTGTGAGTATCGATGGTCAGGTGTGAGTATAGATGGTCAGGGGTTAGGATAGATGGTCAGGTGTGAGTGCAGATGGTCAGGTGTGAAGAAAGATGGTAAGGTGTGAGTATAGATGGCCCAGTGTGGGTATAGATGGTCCAGTGTGAATATAGATGGTCAGCTGCGAATGTAGATGGTCAGGTGTGAATATAGATGGTCAGGTGTGAGTATAGATGGTCAGGCGTGAGTATAGATGGTCAGGTGTGAATATCGATGGTCAGGCGCGAATATAGATGGTCCGGTTTGAGTATAGATGGTCACGTGTGAGTATAGATGGTCAGGTGTGAATATAGATGGTCAGGTGTGAGTACAGATGTTCAAGTGTAAATATAGATGGTCAGGTGTGAGTCTCAATGGTCAGATGTGAATACAGATGGTCAGATGTGAGTATAGATGGTCAGGGGCGAATATAGATGGTCAGGTGTGAGTATAGATGGTCAGGTGCGAATGTAGTTTGTCCGGTGAGAATATAGATGGTGAGGTGTGAGTATAGATGGCCCCGTGTGAATATAGATGGTCAGCTGTGAATATCGATGGTCTGGTGTGAGTATAGATGGTCCGGTGTGAATATACATGGTCAGATGTGAATATAGATGGTCAGGTGTGAATATAGATGGTCAGGTGTGAGTACAGATGGTTAGGTGTGAGTATAGATGGTCAGGTGTGAGTATAGATGGTCAGGTCTGAATATCGATTGTCAGGTGTGAGTATAGATGGTCAGGTGTGAATATAGATGGTCAGGTGTGAGTATAGATGGTCAGGTGTGAATATAGATGGTCAGGTGTGAGTATAGATGGTCAGGTGTGAGTATAGATGGTAAGGTGTGAATATAGATGGTCAGGTGTGAATATAGATGGTCAGAGGTGAGTTTAGATGGTCAGGTGTGAATATAGATGATCATGTGTGAGTATAGATGCTCAGGTGTGAGTATAGATGGTCAGGTGTGAATATAGATGGTCAGGTGTGAATATAGTTGTTCAGGTGTGAGTATAGATGGTCAGGTGTGAGTATAGATGGTCAGGTGTGAATATAGTTGGTCAGGTGTGAATATAGATGGTCAGGTGTGAGTATAGATGGTCAGCTGTGAGTATAGATGGTCAGGTGTGAGTGTAGATGGTCAGGTGTGAGTGTAGATGGTCAGGTGTGAGTATAGATGGTCAGGTGTGAGTATAGATGGTTAAGTGTGAGTATAGATGGTCACGTGTGAATATAGATGGTCAGGTGTGAATATAGATGGTCAGGTGTGAATATAGATGATCAGGTGTGAGTATAGATGGTCAGGTGTGAGTATAGATGGTCAGGTGTGAATATAGATGATCAGGTGTGAATATAGATGGTGAGGTGTGAGTATAGACGGTCAGGTGTGTGTATAGATGGTCAGGTGTGAATATAGATGGTCAGGTTTGAGTATAGATGGTCAGGTGTGAATATAGATGATCAGGTGTGAGTATAGATGGTCAGGCGTGAGTATAGATGGTCAGGTGTGAGTATAGATGGTTTGGTGTGAGTATAGATGGTCACGTGTGAATATAGATGGTCAGAGGTGAGTATAGATGGTCAGGTGTGAATATAGACGGTCAGGTGTGAATGTAGACGGTCAGGTGTGAATATAGATGGTCAGGTGTGAGTATAGATGGTCAGGTGTGAATATAGATGGTCAGGTGTGAGTATAGGTGGTCAGGTGTGAGTATAGATGGTCAGGTGTGAATATAGATGATCAGGTGTGAGTATAGATGGTCAGGCGTGAGTATAGATGTTCAGGTGTGAATATAGATGGTCAGGAGTGAATATAGATGGTTAAGTGTGAGTATAGATGGTCAGGTGTGAATATAGATGGTCAGAGGTGCGTATAGATGGTCAGGTGTGAATATAGACTGTCAGGTGTGTGTATAGATGGTCAGGTGTGAATATAGATGGTCAGGTGTGAGTATAGATGGTCAGGTGTGAGTGTTGATGGTCAGGTGTGAGTATAGATGGTCAGGTGTGAATATCGATGGTCAGGTGTGAGTATAGATGGTCAGGTGTGAGTATAGATGGTCAGGTGTGAATATAGATGGTCAGGTGTGAGTGTTGATGGTCAGGTGTGAGTATAGATGGTCAGGTGTGAGGATAGATGGTCAGGTGTGAGTATAGATGGTCAGGTGTGAATATCGATGGTCAGGTGTGAGTATAGATGGTCAGGTGTGAGGATAGATGGTCAGGTGTGAATATAGATGGTCAGGTGTGAATATAGATGGTCCGGTGTGGGTTTCAATGGTCAGGTGTGTGTATAGATGGTCAGGTGTGAGTATAGATGTTCCGGTGTGAGTATAGATGGTCAGGTGTGAATATAGATGGTCAGGTGTGAGTATGGATGGTCAGGGGTGATAATAGATGGTCAGGGGTGAGTATAGATGGTCAGGGGTGAGTATAGATGGTCGAGTGTGGGTATAGAATGTCAGGTGTGAGTATAGATGGTCAGGGGTGATAATAGATGGTCAGGGATGAGTATAGATGGTCAGGGGTGATAATAGATGGTCAGGGGTGAGTATAGATGGTCAGGTGTGAGTATAGATGGTCAGGGGTGAAAATAGATGGTCAGGGGTGAGTATAGATGGTCGGGTGTGAGTATAGATGGTCAGGTGTGAGTATAGATGGTCAGGGGTGAGTATAGATGTTCGAGTGTGAGTATAGATGGTCGGGTGTGAGTATAGATGGTCGGGTGTGAGTATTGATGGTCAGGTGTGAATATAGATGGTCAGGTGAGAACATAGATGGCCCCTTGTGAATATCGATGGTCAGGTGTGAATATCGATGGTCTGGTGTGAGTATAGATGGTCAGGTGTGAGTATAGATGGTCAGGGGTTAGGATAGATGGTCAGGTGTGAGTGCAGATGGTCAGGTGTGAAGAAAGATGCTAAGGTGTGAGTATAGATGGCCCGGTGTGGGTATAGATGGTCCAGTGTGAATATAGATGGTCAGCTGCGAATATAGATGGTCAGGTGTGAATATAGATGGTCAGGTGTGAGTATAGATGGTCAGGTGTGAATATAGATGGTCAGGTGTGAGTACAGATGTTCAAGTGTAAATATAGATGGTCAGGTGTGAGTCTCAATGGTCAGATGTGAATACAGATGGTCAGATGTGAGTATAGATTGTCAGGGGCGAATATAGATGGTCAGGTGTGAGTGTAGATGGTCAGGTGCGAATGTAGATTGTCCGGTGAGAATATAGATGGTGAGGTGTGAGTATAGATGGCCCCGTGTGAATATAGACGGTCAGCTGTGAATATCGATGGTCTGGTGTGAGTATAGATGGTCCGGTGTGATGATAGATGGTCAGGTGTGAGTAGAGATGGTCATTTGTGAATGTAGATGGTCAGGTGTGAGTATAGATGGTCAGGTGTGAATATAGATGGTCAGGTGTGAGTACAGATGGTTAGGTGTGAGTATAGATGGTCAGGTGTGACTATAGATGGTCAGGTGTGAATATAGATGGTCAGGTGTGAGTATAGATGGTCAGGTGTGAATATAGATGGTCAGGTGTGAGTATAGATGGTCAGGTGTGAATATAGATGGTCAGGTGTGAATATAGATGGTCAGGTGTGAGTACAGATGGTTAGGTGTGAGTATAGATGGTCAGGTGTGACTATAGATGGTCAGGTGTGAATATAGATGGTCAGGTGTGAGTATAGATGGTCAGGTGTGAATATAGATGGTCAGGTGTGAGTATAGATGGTCAGGTGTGAATATAGATGGACAGGTGTGAGTATAGATGGTCAGGTGTGAATATCGATGATCAGGTGTGATTATACATGGTCAGGTGTGAGTACAGATGGTCAGGTGTGAATATAGATGGTCAGGTGTGAGTATAGATGGTTCGGTGTGAGTATAGATGGTCAGGTGTGAGTATAGATGGTCAGGTGTGAATATAGATGGTCAGGTGTGAGTATAGATGGTCAGGTGTGAATATAGATGGTCAGGTGTGAATATAGATGGTTCGGTGTGAGTATAGATGGTCAGGTGTGAATATAGATGGTCAGGTGTGAATATAGATGGTTCGGTGTGAGTATAGATGGTCAGGTGTGAGTATAGATGGTCAGGTGTGAATATAGATGGTCAGGTGTGAGTATAGATGGTCCGGTGTGAATATAGATGGTCAGGTGTGAATATAGATGGTCAGGTGTGAGTATAGATGGTCAGGTGTGAATATAGTTGGTCAGGTGTGAGTATGGATGGTCAGGTGTGAGTATTGATGGTCAGGGTGGAATATAGGTGGTCAGGTGTGAGTATAGATGGTCAGGTGTGAATATAGATGGTCAGGTGTGAATATAGATGGTCAGGTGTGAGTATAGATGGTCAGGTGTGAATATAGATGATCAGGTGTGAGTATAGATGGTCAGGTGTGAGTATAGATGATCAGGTGTGAGTATAGATGGTCAGGTGTGAGTATAAATGGTCAGGTGTGAATATAGTTGGTCAGGTGTGAGTATAGATGGTCAGGTGTGAATATAGATGGTCAGGTGTGAGTGTAGATGGTCAGGTGTGAGTGTAGATGGTCAGGTGTGAGTATAGATGGTCAGGTGTGAGTATAGATGGTTAAGTGTGAGTATAGATGGTCACGTGTGAATATAGATGGTCAGGTGTGAATATAGATGGTCAGGTGTGAATATAGATGGTCAGGTGTGAGTATAGATGGTCAGGTGTGAATATAGATGGTCAGAGGTGAGTATAGACGGTCAGGTGTGGATATAGACGGTCAGGTGTGAATATAGATGGTCAGGTGTGAGTACAGATGTTCAAGAGTGAATATAGATGGTCAGAGGTGAGTATAGATGGTCAGGTGTGAATATAGATGGTCTGGTGTGTGTATAGACGGTCAGGTGTGAGTATAGATGGTCAGGTGTGAGTATAGATGGTCAGGTGTGAGTGTTGATGGTCAGGTGTGTGTATAGACGGTCAGGTGTGAATATAGATGGTCAGGTGTGGGTATAGATGGTCAGGTGTGAGTGTTGATGGTCAGGTGTGAGTATAGATGGTCAGGTGTGAATATCGATGGTCAGGTGTGAGTATCGATGGTCAGGTGTGAGGATAGATGGTCAGGTGTGAATATAGATGGTCACGTGTGAATATAGATGGTCCGGTGTGGATTTCGATGGTCAGCTGTGAGTATAGATGTTCCGGTGTGAGTATAGATGGTCAGGTGTGAATATAGATGGTCAGGTGTGAGTATGGATGTTTGGGTGTGAGTATAGATGGTCAGGGGTGAGTATAGATGGTCGAGTGTGAGTATAAATGGTCGGGTGTGAGTATAGATGGTCAGGTGTGAGTATAGATGGTCAGGGGTGAGTATAGATGGTCGAGTGTGAGTATAGATGGTCGGGTGTGAGTATAGATGGTCAGGTGTGAGTATAGATGGTCGGGTTTGATATTGATGGTCAGGTGTGAATATGGATGGTCAGGTTTGAATATGGATGGTCAGGTGCGAATGTAGATTGTCAGGTGAGAATATAGATGGCCCCTTGTGAATATCGATGGTCAGGTGTGAATATCGATGGTCTGCTGTGAGAATAGATGGTCAGGTGTGAGTATAGATGGTCAGGGGTTAGGATAGATGGTCAGGTGTGAGTGCAGATGGTCAGGTGTGAAGAAAGATGGTAAGGTGTGAGTATAGATGGCCCGGTGTGGGTATAGATGGTCCAGTGTGAATATAGATGGTCAGGTGTGAGTATAGATGGTCAGCTGCGAATATAGATGGTCAGGTGTGAGTATAGATGGTCAGGTGTGAGTATAGATGGTCAGGTGTGAATATAGATGGTCAGGGGTGAGTACAGATGTTCAAGTGTGAATATAGATGGTCAGGTGTGAGTATAGATGTTCAGGTGTGAATATAGATGGTCAGGCGTGAGTATAGATGGTCAGGTGTGAATATAGATGGTCAGGCGTGAGTATAGATGGTCCGGTGTGAGTATAGATGGTCAGGTGGGAATATAGATGGTCAGGTGTGAATATAGATGGTCAGGTGTTAATATAGGTGGTCAGGTGTGAATGTAGATTGTCGGAGGTGAATATAGATGGTCTGGTTGGAATGTGGACGTTCAATTGCGAGTATAGATGGTCAGGTGTGAATGTAGATGGTCAGGTGTGAATATAGATGGTCAGGTGTGAATATAGATGGTCAGGTGTGAATATAGATGGTCAGGTGTGAGTATAGATGGTCAGGTGTGAATATAGATGTTCAGGTGTGTGTATAGATGGTCAGGTGTGAGTATAGATGGTCAGGTGTGAGTATAGATGGTTCTGTGTGAGTATAGATGGTCAGGTGTGAGTATAGATGGTCAGGTGTGAATATAGATGGTCAGGTGTGAGTATAGATGGTCAGGTGTGAATATAGATGGTCAGGTGTGAATATAGATGGTTCGGTGTGAGTATAGATGGTCAGGTGTGAATATAGATGGTCAGGTGTGAGTATGGATGGTCAGGGGTGATAATAGATGGTCAGGGGTGAGTATAGATGGTCAGGGGTGAGTATAGATGGTCGAGTGTGGGTATAGAATGTCAGGTGTGAGTATAGATGGTCAGGGGTGATAATAGATGGTCAGGGGTGAGTATAGATGGTCAGGGGTGATAATAGATGGTCAGGGGTGAGTATAGATGGTCAGGTGTGAGTATAGATGGTCAGGGGTGATAATAGATGGTCAGGGGTGAGTATAGATGGTCGGGTGTGAGTATAGATGGTCAGGTGTGAGTATAGATGGTCAGGGGTGAGTATAGATGTTCGAGTGTGAGTATAGATGGTCGGGTGTGAGTATAGATGGTCGGGTGTGAGTATTGATGGTCAGGTGTGAATATAGATGGTCAGGTGAGAACATAGATGGCCCCTTGTGAATATCGATGGTCAGGTGTGAATATCGATGGTCTGGTGTGAGTATAGATGGTCAGGTGTGAGTATAGATGGTCAGGGGTTAGGATAGATGGTCAGGTGTGAGTGCAGATGGTCAGGTGTGAAGAAAGATGCTAAGGTGTGAGTATAGATGGCCCGGTGTGGGTATAGATGGTCCAGTGTGAATATAGATGGTCAGCTGCGAATATAGATGGTCAGGTGTGAATATAGATGGTCAGGTGTGAGTATAGATGGTCAGGTGTGAATATAGATGGTCAGGTGTGAGTACAGATGTTCAAGTGTAAATATAGATGGTCAGGTGTGAGTCTCAATGGTCAGATGTGAATACAGATGGTCAGATGTGAGTATAGATTGTCAGGGGCGAATATAGATGGTCAGGTGTGAGTGTAGATGGTCAGGTGCGAATGTAGATTGTCCGGTGAGAATATAGATGGTGAGGTGTGAGTATAGATGGCCCCGTGTGAATATAGACGGTCAGCTGTGAATATCGATAGTCTGGTGTGAGTATAGATGGTCCGGTGTGATGATAGATGGTCAGGTGTGAGTAGAGATGGTCATTTGTGAATGTAGATGGTCAGGTGTGAGTATAGATGGTCAGGTGTGAATATAGATGGTCAGGTGTGAGTACAGATGGTTAGGTGTGAGTATAGATGGTCAGGTGTGACTATAGATGGTCAGGTGTGAATATAGATGGTCAGGTGTGAGTATAGATGGTCAGGTGTGAATATAGATGGTCAGGTGTGAGTATAGATGGTCAGGTGTGAATATAGATGGTCAGGTGTGAATATAGATGGTCAGGTGTGAGTACAGATGGTTAGGTGTGAGTATAGATGGTCAGGTGTGACTATAGATGGTCAGGTGTGAATATAGATGGTCAGGTGTGAGTATAGATGGTCAGGTGTGAATATAGATGGTCAGGTGTGAGTATAGATGGTCAGGTGTGAATATAGATGGTCAGGTGTGAGTATAGATGGTCAGGTGTGAATATCGATGATCAGGTGTGATTATACATGGTCGGGTGTGAGTACAGATGGTCAGGTGTGAATATAGATGGTCAGGTGTGAGTATAGATGGTTCGGTGTGAGTATAGATGGTCAGGTGTGAGTATAGATGGTCAGGTGTGAATATAGATGGTCAGGTGTGAGTATAGATGGTCAGGTGTGAATATAGATGGTCAGGTGTGAATATAGATGGTTCGGTGTGAGTATAGATGGTCAGGTGTGAGTATAGATGGTCAGGTGTGAATATAGATGGTCAGGTGTGAGTATAGATGGTCCGGTGTGAATATAGATGGTCAGGTGTGAATATAGATGGTCAGGTGTGAGTATAGATGGTCAGGTGTGAATATAGTTGGTCAGGTGTGAGTATGGATGGTCAGGTGTGAGTATTGATGGTCAGGGTGGAATATAGGTGGTCAGGTGTGAGTATAGATGGTCAGGTGTGAATATAGATGGTCAGGTGTGAATATAGATGGTCAGGTGTGAGTATAGATGGTCAGGTGTGAATATAGATGATCAGGTGTGAGTATAGATGGTCAGGTGTGAGTATAGATGATCAGGTGTGAGTATAGATGGTCAGGTGTGAGTATAAATGGTCAGGTGTGAATATAGTTGGTCAGGTGTGAGTATAGATGGTCAGGTGTGAATATAGATGGTCAGGTGTGAGTGTAGATGGTCAGGTGTGAGTGTAGATGGTCAGGTGTGAGTATAGATGGTCAGGTGTGAGTATAGATGGTTAAGTGTGAGTATAGATGGTCACGTGTGAATATAGATGGTCAGGTGTGAATATAGATGGTCAGGTGTGAATATAGATGGTCAGGTGTGAGTATAGATGGTCAGGTGTGAATATAGATGGTCAGAGGTGAGTATAGACGGTCAGGTGTGGATATAGACGGTCAGGTGTGAATATAGATGGTCAGGTGTGAGTACAGATGTTCAAGAGTGAATATAGATGGTCAGAGGTGAGTATAGATGGTCAGGTGTGAATATAGATGGTCTGGTGTGTGTATAGACGGTCAGGTGTGAGTATAGATGGTCAGGTGTGAGTATAGATGGTCAGGTGTGAGTGTTGATGGTCAGGTGTGTGTATAGACGGTCAGGTGTGAATATAAATGGTCAGGTGTGGGTATAGATGGTCAGGTGTGAGTGTTGATGGTCAGGTGTGAGTATAGATGGTCAGGTGTGAATATCGATGGTCAGGTGTGAGTATCGATGGTCAGGTGTGAGGATAGATGGTCAGGTGTGAATATAGATGGTCACGTGTGAATATAGATGGTCCGGTGTGGATTTCGATGGTCAGCTGTGAGTATAGATGTTCCGGTGTGAGTATAGATGGTCAGGTGTGAATATAGATGGTCAGGTGTGAGTATGGATGTTTGGGTGTGAGTATAGATGGTCAGGGGTGAGTATAGATGGTCGAGTGTGAGTATAGATGGTCGGGTGTGAGTATAGATGGTCAGGTGTGAGTATAGATGGTCAGGGGTGAGTATAGATGGTCGAGTGTGAGTATAGATGGTCGGGTGTGAGTATAGATGGTCAGGTGTGAGTATAGATGGTCGGGTTTGATACTGATGGTCAGGTGTGAATATGGATGGTCAGGTTTGAATATGGATGGTCAGGTGCGAATGTAGATTGTCAGGTGAGAATATAGATGGCCCCTTGTGAATATCGATGGTCAGGTGTGAATATCGATGGTCTGCTGTGAGAATAGATGGTCAGGTGTGAGTATAGATGGTCAGGGGTTAGGATAGATGGTCAGGTGTGAGTGCAGATGGTCAGGTGTGAAGAAAGATGGTAAGGTGTGAGTATAGATGGCCCGGTGTGGGTATAGATGGTCCAGTGTGAATATAGATGGTCAGGTGTGAGTATAGATGGTCAGCTGCGAATATAGATGGTCAGGTGTGAGTATGGATGGTCAGGTGTGAGTATAGATGGTCAGGTGTGAATATAGATGGTCAGGGGTGAGTACAGATGTTCAAGTGTGAATATAGATGGTCAGGTGTGAGTATAGATGTTCAGGTGTGAATATAGATGGTCAGGCGTGAGTATAGATGGTCAGGTGTGAATATAGATGGTCAGGCGTGAGTATAGATGGTCCGGTGTGAGTATAGATGGTCAGGTGGGAATATAGATGGTCAGGTGTGAATATAGATGGTCAGGTGTTAATATAGGTGGTCAGGTGTGAATGTAGATTGTCGGAGGTGAATATAGATGGTCTGGTTGGAATGTGGACGTTCAATTGCGAGTATAGATGGTCAGGTGTGAATGTAGATGGTCAGGTGTGAATATAGATGGTCAGGTGTGAATATAGATGGTCAGGTGTGAATATAGATGGTCAGGTGTGAGTATAGATGGTCAGGTGTGAATATAGATGTTCAGGTGTGTGTATAGATGGTCAGGTGTGAGTATAGATGGTGAGGTGTGAATATAGATCGTCAGGTGTGAGTATAGATGGTCAGGTGTGAATAAAGATGGTCAGGTGTGAGTATAGATGGTCAGGTGTGAATATAGATGTTCAGGTGTGTGTATAGATGGTCAGGTGTGAGTATAGATGGTCAGGTGTGAATATAGATCGTCAGGTGTGAGTATAGATGGTCAGGTGTGGATATAGATGGTCAGGTGTGAATATAGATGGTCAGGTGTGAATATAGATGGTCAGGTGTGAGTATAGATGGTCAGGTGTGAATATCGATGATCAGGTGTGAGTATAGACGGTCAGGTGTGTGTATGGATGGTCAGTTGTGAATATAGATGGTCAGGTGTGAGTATAGATGGTCAGCCGTGAGTATAGATGGTCAGGTGTGAGTATAGATGGTCAGGTTTGAGTATAGACGGTCAGGTGTGAATATAGATGATCAGGTGTGAGTATAGATGGTCAGGCGTGAGTATAGATGGTCAGGTGTGAGTATAGATGGTTTGGTGTGAGTATAGATGGTCACGCGTGAATATACATGGTCAGAGGTGAGTATAGATGGTCAGGTGTGAATATAGACGGTCAGGTGTGAATGTAGACGGTCAGGTGTGAATATAGATGGTCAGGTGTGAGTATAGATGGTCAGGTGTAAATATAGATGGTCAGGTGTGAGTATAGGTGGTCAGGTGTGAGTATAGATGGTCAGGTGTGAATATACATGATCAGGTGTGAGTATAGATGGTCAGGTGTGAGTATAGATGGCCAGGTGTGAATATAGATGGTCAGGAGTGAATATAGATAGTCAGGTGTGAGTATAGATGGTCAGGTGTGAATATAGATGGTCAGGTGTGAGCATAGATGGTCAGGTGTTAGTATAGATGGTCAGGTGTGAATATAGATGGTCAGAGGTGCGTATAGATGGTCAGGTGTGAATATAGACGGTCAGGTGTGAATATAGACGGTCAGGTGTGTGTATAGATCGTCAGGAGTGAATATAGATGGTCAGGTGTGAGTATAGATGGTCAGGTGTGAGTGTTGATGGTCAGGTGTGAGTATAGATGGTCAGAGGTGAGTATAGATGGTCAGGTGTGAATATAGACGGTCAGGTGTGTGTATAGATGGTCTGGTGTGAATATAGATGGTCAGGTGTGAGTGTTGATGGTCAGGTGTGAGTATAGATGGTCAGGTGTGAATATAGATGGTCAGGGGTGAATATCGATGGTCAGGTGTGAATATAGATGGTCAGGTTTGAGTATAGATGGTCAGGTATGAGTATAGATGGTCAGGTGTGAATATAGATGGTCCGGTGTGAGTATAGATGGTCAGGTGTGAATATAGATGGTCAGGCTTGAATATAGACGGTCAGGTGTGAGTATAGATGGTCGGGTGTGAAGATAGATGGTCAGGTGTGAGGATAGATGGCCAGGTGTGAATATAGGTGGTCAGGTGTGAATATAGATGGTCCGGTGTGGGTTTCGATGGTCAGGTGTGAGTATAGATGGTCAGGTGTGAGTATAGATGTTCCGGTGTGAGTATAGATGGTCAGGTGTGAATATAGATGGCCAGGTGTGAGTATGGATGGTTGGGTGTGAGTATAGATGGTCAGGGGTGAGTATAGATGGTCGAGTGTGAGTATAGATGGCCAGGTGTGAGTATAGATGGTCAGGTGTGAGTATAGATGGTCAGGGGTGATAATAGATTGTCAGGGGTGAGTATAGATGGTCGGGTGTGAGTATAGATGGTCAGGTGTGAGTATAGATGGTCAGGGGTGAGTATAGATGTTCGAGTGTGAGTATAGATGGTCGGGTGTGAGTAGATGGTCAGGTGAGAGTATAGATGGTCGGGTGTGAGTATTGATGGTCAGGTGTGAATATAGATGGTCAGGTGAGAACATAGAAGGTCAGGTGCGAAAGTAGATTGTCAGATGAGAATATAGATGGCCCCTTGTGAATATCGATGGTCAGGTGTGAATATCGATGGTCTGGTGTGAGTATAGATGGTCAGGTGTGAGTATAGATGGTCAGGGGTTAGGATAGATGGTCAGGTGTGAGTGCAGATGGTCAGGTGTGAAGAAAGATGGTAAGGTGTGAGTATAGATGGCCCAGTGTGGGTATAGATGGTCCAGTGTGAATATAGATGGTCAGCTGCGAATATAGATGGTCAGGTGTGAATATAGATGGTCAGGTGTGAGTATAGATGGTCAGGCGTGAGTATAGATGGTCAGGTGTGAATATCGATGGTCAGGTGCGAATATAGATGGTCCGGTTTGAGTATAGATGGTCAGGTGTGAGTATAGATGGTCAGGTGTGAATATAGATGGTCAGGTGTGAGTACAGATGTTCAAGTGTAAATATAGATGGTCAGGTGTGAGTCTCAATGGTCAGATGTGAATACAGATGGTCAGATGTGAGTATAGATGGTCAGGTGTGAGTATAGATGGTCAGGTGCGAATGTAGTTTGTCCGGTGAGAATATAGATGGTGAGGTGTGAGTATAGATGGCCCCGTGTGAATATAGATGGTCAGCTGTGAATATCGATGGTCTGGTGTGAGTATAGATGGTCCGGTGTGAATATACATGGTCAGATGTGAATATAGATGGTCAGGTGTGAATATAGATGGTCAGGTGAGAACATAGAAGGTCAGGTGCGAAAGTAGATTGTCAGGTGAGAATATAGATGGCCCCTTGTGAATATCGATGGTCAGGTGTGAATATCGATGGTCTGGTGTGAGTATAGATGGTCAGGTGTGAGTATAGATGGTCAGGGGTTAGGATAGATGGTCAGGTGTGAGTGCAGATGGTCAGGTGTGAAGAAAGATGGTAAGGTGTGAGTATAGATGGCCCAGTGTGGATATAGATGGTCCAGTGTGAATATAGATGGTCAGCTGCGAATGTAGATGGTCAGGTGTGAATATAGATGGTCAGGTGTGAGTATAGATGGTCAGGCGTGAGTATAGATGGTCAGGTGTGAATATCGATGGTCAGGCGCGAATATAGATGGTCCGGTTTGAGTATAGATGGTCACGTGTGAGTATAGATGGTCAGGTGTGAATATAGATGGTCAGGTGTGAGTACAGATGTTCAAGTGTAAATATAGATGGTCAGGTGTGAGTCTCAATGGTCAGATGTGAATACAGATGGTCAGATGTGAGTATAGATGGTCAGGGGCGAATATAGATGGTCAGGTGTGAGTATAGATGGTCAGGTGCGAATGTAGTTTGTCCGGTGAGAATATAGATGGTGAGGTGTGAGTATAGATGGCCCCGTGTGAATATAGATGGTCAGCTGTGAATATTGATGGTCTGGTGTGAGTATAGATGGTCCGGTGTGAATATACATGGTCAGATGTGAATATAGATGGTCAGGTGTGAATATAGATGGTCAGGTGTGAGTACAGATGGTTAGGTGTGAGTATAGATGGTCAGGTGTGAGTATAGATGGTCAGGTCTGAATATCGATTGTCAGGTGTGAGTATAGATGGTCAGGTGTGAATATAGATGGTCAGGTGTGAGTATAGATGGTCAGGTGTGAATATAGATGGTCAGGTGTGAGTATAGATGGTCAGGTGTGAGTATAGATGGTAAGGTGTGAATATAGATGGTCAGGTGTGAATATAGATGGTCAGAGGTGAGTTTAGATGGTCAGGTGTGAATATAGATGATCAGGTGTGAGTATAGATGCTCAGGTGTGAGTATAGATGGTCAGGTGTGAATATAGATGGTCAGGTGTGAATATAGTTGTTCAGGTGTGAGTATAGATGGTCAGGTGTGAGTATAGATGGTCAGGTGTGAATATAGTTGGTCAGATGTGAATATAGATGGTCAGGTGTGAGTATAGATGGTCAGCTGTGAGTATAGATGGTCAGGTGTGAGTGTAGATGGTCAGGTGTGAGTGTAGATGGTCAGGTGTGAGTATAGATGGTCAGGTGTGAGTATAGATGGTTAAGTGTGAGTATAGATGGTCACGTGTGAATATAGATGGTCAGGTGTGAATATAGATGGTCAGGTGTGAATATAGATGATCAGGTGTGAGTATACATGGTCAGGTGTGAGTATAGATGGTCAGGTGTGAATATAGATGATCAGGTGTGAATATAGATGGTCAGGCGTGAGTATAGATGGTCAGGTGTGAGTATAGATGGTTTGGTGTGAGTATAGATGGTGACGTGTGAATATAGATGGTCAGAGGTGAGTATAGATGGTCAGGTGTGAATATAGACGGTCAGGTGTGAATGTAGACGGTCAGGTGTGAATATAGATGGTCAGGTGTGAGTATAGATGGTCAGGTGTGAATATAGATGGTCAGGTGTGAGTATAGGTGGTCAGGTGTGAGTATAGATGGTCAGGTGTGAATATAGATGATCAGGTGTGAGTATAGATGGTCAGGCGTGAGTATAGATGTTCAGGTGTGAATATAGATGGTCAGGAGTGAATATAGATGGTTAAGTGTGAGTATAGATGGTCAGGTGTGAATATAGATGGTCAGAGGTGCGTATAGATGGTCAGGTGTGAATATAGACTGTCAGGTGTGTGTATAGATGGTCAGGTGTGAATATAGATGGTCAGGTGTGAGTATAGATGGTCAGGTGTGAGTGTTGATGGTCAGGTGTGAGTATAGATGGTCAGGTGTGAATATCGATGGTCAGGTGTGAGTATAGATGGTCAGGTGTGAGTATAGATGGTCAGGTGTGAATATAGATGGTCAGGTGTGAGTGTTGATGGTCAGGTGTGAGTATAGATGGTCAGGTGTGAGGATAGATGGTCAGGTGTGAGTATAGATGGTCAGGTGTGAATATCGATGGTCAGGTGTGAGTATAGATGGTCAGGTGTGAGGATAGATGGTCAGGTGTGAATATAGATGGTCAGGTGTGAATATAGATGGTCCGGTGTGGGTTTCAATGGTCAGGTGTGTGTATAGATGGTCAGGTGTGAGTATAGATGTTCCGGTGTGAGTATAGATGGTCAGGTGTGAATATAGATGGTCAGGTGAGAACATAGATGGCCCCTTGTGAATATCGATGGTCAGGTGTGAATATCGATGGTCTGGTGTGAGTATAGATGGTCAGGTGTGAGTATAGATGGTCAGGGGTGAGTATAGATGGTCGAGTGTGGGTATAGAATGTCAGGTGTGAGTATAGATGGTCAGGGGTGATAATAGATGGTCAGGGGTGAGTATAGATGGTCAGGGGTGATAATAGATGGTCAGGGGTGAGTATAGATGGTCAGGTGTGAGTATAGATGGTCAGGGGTGATAATAGATGGTCAGGGGTGAGTATAGATGGTCGGGTGTGAGTATAGATGGTCAGGTGTGAGTATAGATGGTCAGGGGTGAGTATAGATGTTCGAGTGTGAGTATAGATGGTCGGGTGTGAGTATAGATGGTCGGGTGTGAGTATTGATGGTCAGGTGTGAATATAGATGGTCAGGTGAGAACATAGATGGCCCCTTGTGAATATCGATGGTCAGGTGTGAATATCGATGGTCTGGTGTGAGTATAGATGGTCAGGTGTGAGTATAGATGGTCAGGGGTTAGGATAGATGGTCAGGTGTGAGTGCAGATGGTCAGGTGTGAAGAAAGATGCTAAGGTGTGAGTATAGATGGCCCGGTGTGGGTATAGATGGTCCAGTGTGAATATAGATGGTCAGCTGCGAATATAGATGGTCAGGTGTGAATATAGATGGTCAGGTGTGAGTATAGATGGTCAGGTGTGAATATAGATGGTCAGGTGTGAGTACAGATGTTCAAGTGTAAATATAGATGGTCAGGTGTGAGTCTCAATGGTCAGATGTGAATACAGATGGTCAGATGTGAGTATAGATTGTCAGGGGCGAATATAGATGGTCAGGTGTGAGTGTAGATGGTCAGGTGCGAATGTAGATTGTCCGGTGAGAATATAGATGGTGAGGTGTGAGTATAGATGGCCCCGTGTGAATATAGACGGTCAGCTGTGAATATCGATGGTCTGGTGTGAGTATAGATGGTCCGGTGTGATGATAGATGGTCAGGTGTGAGTAGAGATGGTCATTTGTGAATGTAGATGGTCAGGTGTGAGTATAGATGGTCAGGTGTGAATATAGATGGTCAGGTGTGAGTACAGATGGTTAGGTGTGAGTATAGATGGTCAGGTGTGACTATAGATGGTCAGGTGTGAATATAGATGGTCAGGTGTGAGTATAGATGGTCAGGTGTGAATATAGATGGTCAGGTGTGAGTATAGATGGTCAGGTGTGAATATAGATGGTCAGGTGTGAATATAGATGGTCAGGTGTGAGTACAGATGGTTAGGTGTGAGAATAGATGGTCAGGTGTGACTATAGATGGTCAGGTGTGAATATAGATGGTCAGGTGTGAGTATAGATGGTCAGGTGTGAATATAGATGGTCAGGTGTGAGTATAGATGGTCAGGTGTGAATATAGATGGTCAGGTGTGAGTATAGATGGTCAGGTGTGAATACCGATGATCAGGTGTGATTATACATGGTCAGGTGTGAGTACAGATGGTCAGGTGTGAATATAGATGGTCAGGTGTGAGTATAGATGGTTCGGTGTGAGTATAGATGGTCAGGTGTGAGTATAGATGGTCAGGTGTGAATATAGATGGTCAGGTGTGAGTATAGATGGTCAGGTGTGAATATAGATGGTCAGGTGTGAATATAGATGGTTCGGTGTGAGTATAGATGGTCAGGTGTGAATATAGATGGTCAGGTGTGAGTATAGATGGTCCGGTGTGAATATAGATGGTCAGGTGTGAATATAGATGGTCAGGTGTGAGTATAGATGGTCAGGTGTGAATATAGTTGGTCAGGTGTGAGTATGGATGGTCGGGTGTGAGTATTGATGGTCAGGGTGGAATATAGGTGGTCAGGTGTGAGTATAGATGGTCAGGTGTGAATATAGATGGTCAGGTGTGAATATAGATGGTCAGGTGTGAGTATAGATGGTCAGGTGTGAATATAGATGATCAGGTGTGAGTATAGATGGTCAGGTGTGAGTATAGATGATCAGGTGTGAGTATAGATGGTCAGGTGTGAGTATAAATGGTCAGGTGTGAATATAGTTGGTCAGGTGTGAGTATAGATGGTCAGGTGTGAATATAGATGGTCAGGTGTGAGTGTAGACGGTCAGGTGTGAGTGTAGATGGTCAGGTGTGAGTATAGATGGTCAGGTGTGAGTATAGATGGTTAAGTGTGAGTATAGATGGTCACGTGTGAATATAGATGGTCAGGTGTGAATATAGATGGTCAGGTGTGAGTATAGATGGTCAGGTGTGAATATAGATGGTCAGAGGTGAGTATAGACGGTCAGGTGTGGATATAGACGGTCAGGTGTGAATATAGATGGTCAGGTGTGAGTACAGATGTTCAAGAGTGAATATAGATGGTCAGAGGTGAGTATAGATGGTCAGGTGTGAATATAGATGGTCTGGTGTGTGTATAGACGGTCAGGTGTGAGTATAGATGGTCAGGTGTGAGTATAGATGGTCAGGTGTGAGTGTTGATGGTCAGGTGTGTGTATAGACGGTCAGGTGTGAATATAGATGGTCAGGTGTGGGTATAGATGGTCAGGTGTGAGTGTTGATGGTCAGGTGTGAGTATAGATGGTCAGGTGTGAATATCGATGGTCAGGTGTGAGTATCGATGGTCAGGTGTGAGGATAGATGGTCAGGTGTGAATATAGATGGTCACGTGTGAATATAGATGGTCCGGTGTGGATTTCGATGGTCAGCTGTGAGTATAGATGTTCCGGTGTGAGTATAGATGGTCAGGTGTGAATATAGATGGTCAGGTGTGAGTATGGATGTTTGGGTGTGAGTATAGATGGTCAGGGGTGAGTATAGATGGTCGAGTGTGAGTATAGATGGTCGGGTGTGAGTATAGATGGTCAGGTGTGAGTATAGATGGTCAGGGGTGAGTATAGATGGTCGAGTGTGAGTATAGATGGTCGGGTGTGAGTATAGATGGTCAGGTGTGAGTATAGATGGTCGGGTTTGATATTGATGGTCAGGTGTGAATATGGATGGTCAGGTTTGAATATGGATGGTCAGGTGCGAATGTAGATTGTCAGGTGAGAATATAGATGGCCCCTTGTGAATATCGATGGTCAGGTGTGAATATCGATGGTCTGTTGTGAGTATAGATGGTCAGGTGTGAGTATAGATGGTCAGGGGTTAGGATAGATGGTCAGGTGTGAGTGCAGATGGTCAGGTGTGAAGAAAGATGGTAAGGTGTGAGTATAGATGGCCCGGTGTGGGTATAGATGGTCCAGTGTGAATATAGATGGTCAGGTGTGATTATAGATGGTCAGCTGCGAATATAGATGGTCAGGTGTGAGTATAGATGGTCAGGTGTGAGTATAGATGGTCAGGGGTGAGTACAGATGTTCAAGTGTGAATATAGATGGTCAGGTGTGAGTATAGATGTTCAGGTGTGAATATAGATGGTCAGGCGTGAGTATAGATGGTCAGGTGTGAATATAGATGGTCAGGCGTGAGTATAGATGGTCCGGTGTGAGTATAGATGGTCAGGTGGGAATATAGATGGTCAGGTGTGAATATAGATGGTCAGGTGTTAATATAGGTGGTCAGGTGTGAATGTAGATTGTCGGAGGTGAATATAGATGGTCTGGTTGGAATGTGGACGTTCAATTGCGAGTATAGATGGTCAGGTGTGAATATAGATGGTCAGGTGTGAATATAGATGGTCAGGTGTGAGTATAGATGGTCAGGTGTGAATATAGATGTTCAGGTGTGTGTATAGATGGTCAGGTGTGAGTATAGATGGTGAGGTGTGAATATAGATCGTCAGGTGTGAGTATAGATGGTCAGGTGTGAATATAGATGGTCAGGTGTGAGTATAGATGGTCAGGTGTGAATATAGATGTTCAGGTGTGTGTATAGATGGTCAGGTGTGAGTATAGATGGTCAGGTGTGAATATAGATCGTCAGGTGTGAGTATAGATGGTCAGGTGTGAGTATAGATCGTCAGGTGTGAGTATAAATGGTCAGGTGTGAATATAGATGGTCAGGTGTGAGTATAGATGGTCAGGTGTGAATATAGGTGACGGGAATTGCGAGTTTCTGTCCTGTTTGTAAGTAAAACTCCCGATGTATAAATCCTGGCTTCTATTTGTGTTCCAGGAGCAGTCTGGCAGTCCTTGTTTGGAACCCGTTTCTCCCACATGTCTGGGTTAAAACCCAGAGCTTTGAAATAAAAACCCGCTGTATTTTGACTCATGAACCGTCTCAGATGTAAATTTTATTAATATTCTCAGTTACTCACATTGCTTATCTATAAATTCTCTCCGACTGTCATTTTATCGAACTTGATATCTATTTACAAATGGGAATGATCCCACATTGTTAGTGATGTCTCTGTCAGTCTCTTACTGGGGAATCTCACCCATACCAGGCTGTTGGTTTAGATAAAGTTTTAGCCCAGCCCGTCTCTCTATCGCAGGCCAGACTCCCCATCAACTGAGGACCGTGTCTGTCTGTGGTTAATACAGCAAAAGGTCCTTTTCCCACCTGACACAGAATCGTTCCTTATTAGTTTCACCGTAGCCCAGTCTCCTGGTGTCGGCAGTTTGGGAGGATTCCCTTTCTGCCAAGCTTATCCCATCACTGTTGATGTTGTTTGGGACAATGTTCACTCAGTCCCTCAAACTCTGCCTCTCTGTCTCCCACTCACTCTCCTCCTCCCGTTTGCCTGACCACTCACTGGTTGGAAAGGTGTTAACCCCATATTGCCCTGGAAAGAGTGGCTCCCTGTTGTCCTGCAGGAAAAACTGGGCCCGATCGCTTCCTCCATCCATCACGGTGTTGGCTCAGCTGTTCTTCTGTTCATCCGTTCTCCCAATCCTGAACTCTGTGGGTGGTGAAATCTCTGTCTGATCCCTGAAGACTTTCCTCAAACTCTCCCCCCTGTGCAGCCAGTTCTGAGTCTAACTGAAGAGGGATTCCCCGCCTGGATATTATCCCACTGGCCAATATCGTAGCCACGGTTTGAGATGGAAATGCATCGATCAGTAATCGCTAAACAGGAAGTTTTTCCCTTTTATTCCAGGGAACGATCCTGTGAAATCCATTTGCGAGCATTCCCGTGGACCCCCCTCAGCTGCTTTCACACCTTGGTCACCGAATGTTGCCCTGGGTCCACTTGTGTAGACTGAATGTTACCCCCCTGTCTCCATCATCTCTTCCACCACCAACAATTCTCCCTGAAACTGACCAAATCTGTCCTCTGCAGTGTGGCCGACTCCATCTGGAATAAGGTCTGTTGTGTTGCCTCTGGAGCTATTATTTTTCCTTTCCTTCCCCAAACGCTGTCTTGTCTCTTTTTACCCCCACCCCCAGCACCCCCAGCACCCCCTATCTTCTCCAATTCTGTCCTTCCTCATCTGAGGCCTGTCCCAGTCCCTGTTTTACACCAATATTTCTTCCCTCTTTGGCTGTTATCTGTGTCACGGCCAACTCTTGTTTGAACAATTCTGTCAGTTTGGGGAGACCCAGTGAGTCTCCTCTGCACCCCCAGGATATCCTTTTCTCAAGTCAGGAGACCAAAACTGTCCACAGTAACTCCAGATGTGTCCTCCCCAGAACCTTATACATAACCTCACTGCTTTTAATCTCCATCCCTCCAGCAACGAAGGACAAAATTCCAGTTTCCTTCTTCATCCCCTGCTGCAAACCAACTCCTTGAGATTCCTGCACAAGGCCGCCCAGATCCCTCTGCACAGCTGGGATTTTTTCCCATTGAAAGAATAGTCCATCTTGCTGTTGTTCCTGCCATTTCTTGAGATGACATGGAGTGAATCAAAGTGGCTGAGGACTGATATCTGGGTTGCTGGGGCCCACTGGAGGAGGCCAGGAGGGTCATCGGCTCAGCACTCTGGCTGAAGACTATTGTAGATTAGGTGGATTGGCCAGGCTAAATTCCCCTCAGTGTCCCAAGATGTGTACGAGCGGTGGATTGGCCATGATAAATGGCCCCTTAGCGCCCAAAAATGTGTAGGTTTAGTAAGACTGGCCATGCTAAATTGTTCCTTAGTGTCCCAAGATGTGTGGGTTCAGTTAATTGGCCATTACTCCTTCCTATTCCAAGGCGTGTAGATTAGGTGGATTGGTCATGCTAAATTGCCCCTTACTGTCCCAAATATGTAGGTTCGGTGGATTGGAAATGCTAATTTGCCACTTAGTGTCGCAAAATTTGTAGGTTAGGTGGATCCGCCAGACTAAATTGCCCCTTAGTGTCCCAAGATGTGTGGATTAGGTTTATTGGCCATGCCAAATTCCCCATAGTGTACTGAGATGTGCAGGTTGGGTGGATTGGCCATGATAAATTGCCCCTGAGTGTCCCAATATGCGTACGAGAGGTGGATTGGCCAGGCTAAATTTCCTTTAATGCCCCAAGATGTGGATGAGAATTGGAGATGTTAAAATCCCTGACACGGCCAAAGATGTGCAGGTTGGGTGGATTGGTCACGTTAAATTGCCCCTTAGTGTCCCAAGCCGTGTATGAGAGATGGATTGGAGATGCTAAATTCCCCTTAGTATTCCAAGGTGTGTACGAGGTGTGAACTGATCTTGTTAAATTGCCGTTTTGTCTCCCAAGTAGTGTACAAGATGTGGATTGACCGCGCCAAATTCACTTTAGTCTTCCACAATGTGTACAAGAGGTGTATTTGCCTTGCTAAATTGCTGCTTAGTGTCCCAAGATGTGTACCAGAGCTGGATTGGCCATCCTTAGATGCTAAAGATGTGGATGAGAGGTCAATTGGACATGTTAAAATCCCGTTTGTGTCCCAAGCTGTGTACAAGAGGTGGATTGGCCATGCTAAATTATCCCTTATTGCTAAATTCCCCTGAGTGTCCTAAGCTGAGTAGTTTAGGTGGATTGGCCATGCTAAATTGCACATTAGTGTCCCAAGATGTGTACAAGAGGTGGATTAGCCATGCTAAATTTCCCATGGGCATACAAGGATGCGTAGGAGATGTGGATTGGCCATGCTAAGTGGCCCCTTAGTATCCCAAGATGTGTAGATTAGGTAGATTGGCCATGCTAAATTGTCCCTTACTGTCCCAGACTATTTACAAGAGGAGGATTGCCTTTTGGTGTACTGTTTAAAATCTCTGTTTAGTGTAGGGCACTGTTTAAAATCTCTGTTTAGTGTAGGGTACTGTTTAAAATCTCTGTTTAGTGAAGGGTACTGTTTAAAATCTCTGTTTAGTGTAGGGCACTGTTTAAAATCTCTGTTTAGTGTAGGGTACTGTTTAAAATCTCTGTTTAGTGTAGGGTACTGTTTAAAATCTCTGTTTAGTGTAGGGCGCTGTTTAAAATCTCCGTTTAGTGTAGGGTACTGTTTAAAATCTCTGTTTAGTGTAGGGTACTGTTTAAAATTTCTGTTTAGTGTAGGGCACTGTTTAAAATCTCTGTTTAGTGTAGGGTACTGTTTAAAATCTCTGTTTAGTGTAGGGCACTGTTTAAAACCTCTGTTTAGTGTTGGGTACTGTTTAAAATCTCTGTTTAGTGTAGGGCACTGTTTAAAATCTCTGTTTAGTGTAGGGTACTGTTTAAAATCTCTGTTTCGTGTAGGGTACTGTTTAAAATCTCTGTTTAGTGTAGGGTACTGTTTAAAATCTCTGTTTCGTGTAGGGTACTGTTTAAAATCTCTGTTTAGTGTAGGGTACTGTTTAAAATCTCTGTTTAGTGTAGGGCACTGTTTAAAATCTCCGTTTAGTGTAGGGCACTGTTTAAAATCTCTGTTCAGTGTGGGGCACTGTTTAAAATCTCTGTTCAGTGTAGGGCACTGTTTAAAATCTCTGTTTAGTGTAGGGTACTGTTTAAAATCTCCGTTTAGTGTAGGGCACTGTTTAAAATCTCTGTTTAGTGTAGGGTACTGTTTAAAATCTCTGTTTAGTGTAGGGTACTGTTTAAAATCTCTGTTTAGTGTAGGGTATACTTTAAAATCTCTGTTTAGTGTAGGGTACTGTTTAAAATCTCTGTTTAGTGTAGGGCACTGTTTAAAATCTCTGTTTAGTGTAGGGTACAGTTTAAAATCTCTGTTTAGTGTAGGGCATTGTTTAAAATCTCTGTTTAGTGTAGGGCACTGTTTAAAACCTCTGTTTAGTGTGGGGCACTGTTTAAAATCTCTGTTTAGTGTAGGGTACTGTTTAAAATCTCTGTTTAGTGTAGGGTACTGTTTAAAATATCTGTTTAGTGTAGGGCACTGTTTAAAATCTCTGTTTAGTGTAGGGTACTGTTTAAAATCTCTGTTTAGTGTAGGGCACTGTTTAAAATCTCTGTTTAGTGTAGGGCACCGTTTAAAATCTCTGTTTAGTGTAGGGTACTGTTTAAAATCTCTGTTTAGTGTAGGGCACTGTTTAAAATCTCTGTTTAGTGTAGGGTACTGTTTAAAATCTCTGTTTAGTGTAGGGCACTGTTTAAAATCTCTGTTTAGTGTAGGGTACTGTTTAAAATCTCTGTTTAGTGTAGGGTACTGTTTAAAATCTCTGTTTAGTGTAGGGTACAGTTTAAAATCTCTGTTTAGTGTAGGGTACTGTTTTAAATCTGACCCCGAGTTCAGCTCCTGAACCCTGAGCCCTTCCCCGGGGACAGGACCTAAACCCTGAGCACTGACCCCTGATCCCATTTTCAGCTCCTGAACCCTGACCCTGAGTTCAGCTCCCGAACCCTGAGCCCTGACCCCGAGTTCAGCTCCTGTAACCGCCTCTGTCTCTCCCTCTCTGTCTCTCTCTATGTGTCTCTCTCACTCTGTCTCTCTCTCTCTCTTACTCTGTCTGTCTCTGTCTTTAGGTTTAGGGCTAGGGTTAGGGTTAGAGTTAGGTTTGGGGTTAGGGTTAGAGTTCGGGTTCATGTTCGGGTTAGGGTTAGGTTTTGGGTTCGATCGTATTAGGGTTCGTGTTAGGGTTAGTATTATGTTTAGGGTTTGGGTTAGGGTTAAGTTTAGAGTTAGGGTTGGGGTTAGGGTTAGAATTAGACTTGAGGCTAGGGTTAGGATTTGGGTTCGAGTTAGGGTTAGGGTTAGGATTAGACTTAGGGATAGGGTTCGGGTTAGAGTTATGGTAAAGATTACAGTTAGGGTTAGCGTTAGAGTTAGCTTTAGGGTTAGGGATAGGGTTAGGACTTGGGATAGGGATAGGGTTAGGGTTAGGGATAGGTTAAGGTTCGTGTTAGGGAGGTGGGGTGGGGAGGTGGCTGGGAGAGAGTCGGGTGAAAGGAAAAGTATCAGGGAGAAGGAGGTTCCGAGGGACACTCGTGGGTTGAACTGTGTCTGTTTCAATGCTAGGAGTGTGACAGGGAAAACGGATGAGCTTAGGGCCTTGATGTTTGTGAGGCAGTTGGATGTGGTGGCTGTAACGGAGACATGGTTACGGGAAGGGCAGGACTGGCAGCTGAATGTTCCTGGGTACAGGTGTTTTAGGTGTGACAGAGGAGGGTTGAAGAGAGGTGGAGGGGTGGCACTGTTAGTCAAGGAAAACATCACAGTAGTGCAGAGGGAGGGCGATATGGAAGAGATAGGGATTGAGTCACTGTGGGTGGAGTTGAGGAATAAAAAGGGAGAGATTACATTGCTAGGGGTGTACTATAGGCCACCCAACAGCCCAAAGTCAGTGGAGGAGGCAATTTGCAGGGGCATTTTGGACAGGTGCAGGAAGAATAGAGTGGTTGTAGTGGGTGATTTTAATCTACCTGGAGTGAATTGGAGGGGGCCTAGAGCTGGGGGTACGGAGGGAGAGGAGTTTGTGAAATGTGTTTTGGAAGGGTCTCTAGAGCAGTATGTAACTTGCCCGACTAGGGGAGGGGCTATACTGGATTTAGTGTTGGGAAACGAGCCAGGGCAGGTGGGTGAGGTAGAGGTAGGCGAACATGTGGCGAACAGTGACCACAAGTCCGTCTACTTTAGGATAAAAATGGAAAGGGACGAGTGCCGTCCGAACGGGAGTGTGCTGAACTGGGGAAAGGCGAGCTATAGCAGGATTAGGAGGGAGCTGCAGGACACTGATTGGGAGGGACTGTTAGCTGGCAAGTCCACGGTTGGCAAGTGGGAGGCTTTTAGGGACAAACTGAAATGGTTGCAGGGGAGATATGTTCCGGTTAAGCGAAAGGATGGGAAAGGTAGGATTAGAGAGCCGTGGATTACGGGGGATATTGAAGACTTGGTCAGGAAGAAGAGGGAGGCGTATGTTAGGTCGAAACGACTGGGTACGGAGAGTGTGCTGGAGGAATATAGAGAGAGTTGGAGGGAGCTAAAAAGGGGAATTAGAAGGGCGAAGAGAGGGCATGAAATGGCTTTGGCTGGTAGGATTAAGGAAAATCCGAAGGCATTTTATTCCTATATTAGGAGCAAGAGAGTAGTTAGAGGGAAAATTGGTCCTCATAGGGACAAAAGAGGGGAGATATGTATTGAGTCGGAGGGAATGGGGGAGATCCTGAATGAATACTTTGCGTCGGTATTCACAAAGGAGAGGGGTTCGGAATCGTGCGGTCTCTTGGAGGGAGCGGAGGTTCAGTTGCAGGAAATATCTATTACGAGGAAGTGCTCGGGCTTTTAGGTAGCGTAAGGACGGATAAAGCTCCGGGGCCTGATGGTATTTATCCCAGGCTGCTTAGGGAGGTGAAAGATGAAATTGCTGGGCCTCTGGCGCACATCTTTGTCTCTTCTTTGGACACAGGTGAGGTCCCAGAAGACTGGAGGGTAGCAAATGCGGTCCCGTTGTTCAAAAAAGGTAGTAGGGATAACCCTGGGAATTATAGACCGGTGAGTTTGACATCGGTGGTAGGGAAATTAATGGAAAAAGTACTTAGGGGTAGGATGTACGAGCATTTGGAGCGTTGCGATCTGATCGGGGATACGCAACATGGCTTTGTTAGAGGGAGGTCTTGCCTTACGAATCTGGTGGAATTCTTTGAGGAGGTGACAAAAACGGTTGACGATGGGAGAGCCGTTGATGTCATCTATATGGATTTCAGTAAGGCATTTGACAAAGTCCCTCACGGTAGGCTGGTAGAAAAGGTTAAGGCGCATGGGATACGAGGTCAGGTAGCTAGGTGGATTGAGAACTGGCTGGGCAATAGGAGACAGAGGGTAGTTGTGGAGGGTACCTTGTCGGGCTGGAGGCCAGTGACCAGTGGTGTGCCGCAGGGCTCGGTACTGGGACCTCTCCTCTTTGTAGTCTACATAAATGACTTGGAAGAGAGTGTAGGTGGTGTGATCAGCAAGTTTGCTGATGACACCAAGATGGCAGGGTTGGCGGGTACGGAACTGGATTGTCAGGTGATACAACAGGATATAGATAGGTTGGTGCAGTGGGCAGATAGGTGGCAGATGGCATTTAATCCTGACAAATGCGAGGTGATGCATTTTGGACGGAATAATGCAGAGAGGAGCTATGTGATTAAAGGTAGATAAATTAGGAGTATAGAAACACAGAGAGACCTGGGAGTGCAGGTTCACAAATCCATGAAGGTTGCGTCACAAGTGGAGAAGGTTGTTAGGAAGGCTTATGGGATGTTAGCCTTTATAGGAAGGGGCTTAGAGTATAAAAGCTGCCGTCTAATGCTTCAGTTGTATAGAACGTTGGTTAGACCGCATTTGGAGTACTGCGTCCAGTTCTGGTCACCTTACTACCGGAAGGACGTGGAGTCTCTGGAAAGAATGCAGAGGAGGTTTACCAGGATGTTGCCTGGCATGGGGGGACTGGATTACGAGGAGAGATTGAAGAAACTGGGGCTATTCTCCTTGGAAAGACGGAGATTGAGAGGGGACATGATAGAGGTATATAAGATACTGAAGGGAATAGATAGGGTTAATAGTGAGAGACTGCTCCCTAGACTGGGTACGAACACGAGAGGTCATCATTTAAGGGTGAGGGGGGAGAGGTATAATTTGGAGGTGAGAAGAAGGTTCTTTACGCAGAGAGTTGTGGGGGTCTGGAATGCGCTACCAAGTAGGGTGGTGGAGGCAGGAACATTGGACTCGTTTAAGATGCAGTTAGATAGGCACATGAGTGAAACGAGAATGGAGGGATATGGTAGGGGCTATTACATCGGGTTAAACCTCGGGAGACACCGGAAGGGCAGGCTGTATGATTAATATGTTTTGTCTTTATTCCACAGGTGGAGGTCCACCTCGTGTCAAGCGAGGGGCATGCACACGGCAGGTCGTGCGTGGGCTGCTCTTGGAAGTTCCGGGAGTGGCCTAGTACTTCGTGTCGGTGTGTGTGCTTGATCCTGGACCGATAGACAGGCGCCGCAACAGCTCGGTGACTAGCACTGCTGGCTGTGCAGATACATGGATTTGGGCCTGTGTCTGTGGGAGTTTGCGCATTCTCCCCGTGTCTGCGTGGGTTTCCTCCGGGCACTCCGGTTTCCTCCCACACCCCGGGGATGTGCTCTTAGGCTGATTGGTTTTACCAAATTGACACTATTCTCCCCTGAATCTGGCTAAGTTAGGGGTTCCATTCGTAGACACGCAGGGCAGAATAGGTGTAGGGCGATGCGGCGGCGTGGGCTCGTTGGGCCGAAGGGCCTGTTTCCCGTGCTGGGTTGTTCTTTGTTTGTTCTTTGTATTAGAGTTTGGGTTTGGGTTACGTTTAGGATTAGGTATTTTGATTATGGTTAGGGTTAGGGCTAGTCTTCGTGTTAGTATTAGGTGTTAGTGTTTGTGTTAGAGATAGGTGTTTGGATTATGGTTAGGGTTAGGATTAGGATTAGGATTAGGGTGAGGGTTTCGTGTTAGGATTAGAGTTAGAGTTCGGGTTAGAGTTAGGTGTTGGGGTTAGCTTTTGGTGTTAGGGTTAGGGTTGGGGATTAGGGTGAGGGTTAGGGTTAGTTTTACTGTTATGGTTAGCGATTCGGGTTTGAATTAGTGTTAGGGGCTTGGATTAGGGTTAAGGTCAGGTTTAGGGTTAATGATAGCGTTCGGGTTTAGCGTTAGGGTTTGGGTTCGGGTTAGGGTTATGGTTCAGATTAGGATTGGGTTTAGGATTAGGGTTGGGATTAGGGTTAGGGTTAGGTTTGGGATTAGGGTTAGGGATATGGTTGGGGTCAGGGTTCGGCGTTCGAGTTAATTATAGGGTTAGGGTTAAGGTTTGGTGTTAGGGTTAAGGTTTGGTGTTAGGGTTAGGGTTACGGTCTGGGTTAGGGTTAGGGTTACGGTTAGGATTAGAGTTCGGGATAGGTTTAGGTTTAGAGTTAGGGATACGGTTAGGGTTAGGATAACAGTTACAGTTAGAGTTAGGTTCGAGTTCGGGTTAGCGTTAGAGTTAGCGTTAGGGTTCGGGTTTGGTTAGGGTTAGCATTCGAGTGAGGGTTAGGATTAGAGTTAGGGTTAGGGATAGGGTTCGGGTTTGGGTTAGAGTTGGGGTTAGATTTCGGGTTAGGGTTGGAGTTAGGATTAGAGTTTGGGATAGGGTTAGGATTAGAGTTAGGGATAGGCTTAGGGTTAGGGTTAGGATTACGTTTAGGGTTAGAGTTAGGGATCGGGTTCGGGTTAGGGATAGGTTTAAGGATACGGATAGGGTTAGGGCTAGATTCGGGTTCGCATTAGAGTTACGGTTAGGTGTAGGGTTAGGGTTAGAGTTAAGGATAGGGTTAGTGTTACTGTTGGGGTTAGATTTAAGGTTAGGTTTCGGATTACAAATAGGGTTAGAGTTAGCCTTAGTGAACATAGAACATAGAACATAGAACACTACAGCACAAACAGGCCCTTCAGCCCACGAGTTGCGCCGATCACATCAACACCTACCAACCTACAGACCTATCTATAACCCTCAATCTCATTAAACCCCATATACTCATCCAGAAGTCTTTTAAAAGACCCCAGCGAGTTCGCCTCCACCACCACTGACGGCAGCCGATTCCATTCACTCACCACCCTCTGAGTGAAAAACTTACCCCTAACATCACTTCTGAACCTCCCTCCCCGCACCTTAAACCTGTGTCCTCTCGTAGCGACCATTTCAACCCGGGGAAATAGCCTCTGAGAATCCACCCTATCTATTCCTCTCAACATTTTATAAACTTCTATCAGGTCGCCTCTCAACCTTCGTCTCTCCAGGGAAAAGAGTCCCAGCTCCCTCAACCTAACTTCATAAGGCATGCCTCCCAATCCAGGCAACATCCTTGTAAATCTCCTCTGCACCCTTTCAATAGCTTCTACGTCTTTCCTATAGTGAGGCGACCAGAACTGCGCACAATTCTCTAAATGATGCCTGACAAGGGTCTTATAAAGTTGCAGCATTACCTCCCGACTCCTAAACTCAATCCCTCGATTAATGAAGGCCAGTACACCATACGCCTTCTTGACCACATCCTCCACCTGCGAGGCCGATTTAAGAGTCTTGTGGACCCGGACCCCAAGATCCTTCTGCTCCTCAACACTACTAAGACTTCTGCCCTTGATAGTGTACTCGTTCATCCCGTTGGTTCTGCCAAAATGGACGACTACACATTTATCCGCGTTGAAGTCCATCTGCCACTTCTCCGCCCAGTCCTGCATCCTATTTATGTCCTGCTGCAACTTTTGACATCCTTCCAGACCATCCACAACACCACCGACCTTCGTGTCATCAGCGAACTTACTTACCCATCCCTCCACTTCCTCATCCAGGTCATTTATGAAAATGACAAACAGCAAGGGTCCCAGAACAGATCCCTGGGGCACTCCACTGGTGACTGACCTCCATTCAGAAAAAGCCCCATCCACAACCACTCTCTGCCTTCTGCAGGCAAGCCAGTTCTGGATCCACAAGGCCAAAGGCCCTTGGATCCCATGCCCTTTCACCTTCTCAAGAAGTCTTGCATGGGGGACCTTATCAAACGCCTTGCTGAAGTCCATATACACCACGTCCACTGCACTTCCTTCGTCAATGTGTTCAGTCACATTATCGAAGAACTCAACTAGGCTCGTAAGGCACGACCTGCCCTTGACAAATCCATGCTGACTATTCCTGATCATGTCAAACCTCTCCAAATGGTCGTAAATCTTGTCCCTCAGAAGCCTCTCCATCAGCTTACCAACCACTGAGGTCAGACTCACCGGTCAGTAATTTCCCGGGCTATCTCTGTTCCCTTTCTTGAAAATAGGAACTACATCTGCAATCCTCCAATCCTCCGGAACCTCTCCCGTCTCCATTGACGACGCAAAGATCATCACCAGGGGCTCTGCAATCTCTTCCCTCGCCTCCCACAGTATCCTGGGGTACATCCCATCTGGTCCCGGCGACTTATCTACCTTGATAGAATTCAAAAGTTCCAACACATCCTCCTCCTTAATATTCACGTACTCAATCCTTTCCATCTGCTGCAAATCCATAACAAAATCTCCCAGATCAGCTTCCATCGTGAATACTGAGGCGAAGTACTCATTAAGCACCTCCGCCATTTCTTCTGGTTCCACACAAACCTTTCCCCCCTCACCTTTTATAGGTCCTATCCCTTCTCTTCTTATCCTTTTACCTTTCACATATTTATAGAAGGCCTTGGGATTCTCCTTAATCTTACCCGCCAAGGTCTTCTCATGACCCCTTCTGGCTCTCCTAATTTCCCTTTTAAGCTCCCTTCTACAGTCCTTATACTCCTCAAGATCTTTAACATCTCCTAATTCCCTGAACCTCTTGTACACCTTCCCTTTCCTCCTGACTAGGTTCAACACAGCCTTCGTGCACCACGGTTCCCGCGACCCACCAAAACCCCCTTGTCTCATCAGAATGTTGTCATTCAGAGCTCCAGACACACATTCCTTGAATATCTGCCACCTTCCTTCAGTACTTTTCCCTAAGAACGCCTCCTTCCAGTTTATTTGTCCAAGTAACTTCCTGACTTCTTCGTATCTCCCCTTACCCCAGATTAGGCTTTGAGTTTGGGTTAGGGTTTAGATTTGGGTTAGGTTTGGGGCTAGGGTTAGTGTTAGGGTTAGGGTTAGATTTAGGGTTAGGGTTAGAGTTAGGTTTCGGGTTAGGGTTAGATTTAGGTTTCGGGTTCGGGTTACTTTTAGGGTTAGGGTTTGTATTTGGATTAGGGTTTGGGTTCGGGTTAAGGCTGGAGTTTGGGTTAGAGTTTTGTTCAGGTTAGGGTTAGGGTTAGGATTAGAGTTAGCGTTAGGGTAAGGGTTTGGGTTCGAGTTCGGGTTAGAGTTCGGGTTATGGTTAGAGTGAGGGATAGGATTAGGATTAGATTATGGATAGGGTTCGGGTTAGAGTTAGTGTTAGGATTACAATTGGGGTTAGAGTTTGGTTTGGGTTAACGTTTGAATTAACATTCGATTTTGGCATCGGGTTTGGTTTTGGGATAGGGATAGGGTTAGGGATAGGCTTAGGGTTAGGGTTACAGTTAGAGTTAGGGTTAGTTAGGGTTAGCATTAGAGTTCGGGTTGGGGTTAGGGTTAGGGTTCGGGTTCGAGTTACGGTTAGGGTTAGGGTTATGATTAGAGTTCGGGTTTGGGTTCGGATTAGAGTTAGGGATAGGGTTAGGGTTAGAGTTTGGGATGGTCTTTGGGTTAGAGTTAGGGTTAGAGTTAGGATTACAGCTAGGGTTAGATTTAGGTTCGGGTTAGGTTTCGCATTCGAGTTCACGTTCGGGTTAAAGATAGGGTTAGGGTTCGGGATAAGGAGAGTGTTCGGGTTAGCATTAGAGTTAGGTTTAGGTTTGGAATTACGGATAGGGTTAGGGTTAGTCTTAGTGTTCAGATTAGGGCTGGGGTTCGAGTTTGGGTTATGGTTTAGATTCGGGTTAGAGTTAGGATTCGGTTTAGGGCTAGGGTTACCGTTAGTGTTTGGGTTAATGTTAGGGTTAGGGATAGCGTTAGAGTTAGCGTTAGTATTAGGGTTCGTGTTAGGTTTAGGGTTTGTCTTAGTGTTAGGATTAGGGTTTGGGTTTGAGTTCGGGTTAGGGTTTAGATTAAGGTTAGAGTGAGGGTTAAGTTCAGGGCTCAGGTTAGCGTTAGATTTAGTGTTAGGGCTGGGGTTAGGGCTAGTGCATTAGGGTTAGGGTTAGGGTTATGCTTTGGGTTAAGATTAGAGTTAGGGTATGGGTTCGTGTTGGGGTTAGATTTAAGGTTAGGTGTTTGGGTTAGAATTAGGGTTAGGGTTAGCATTAGAGTTAGGGTTAGGCTTAGAGTTCAGGTTAGAGTTACGTGTAGGGTTAGAATTAGAGTTAGTGTTAGCGTTAGTCTTAGTGTTAGGTTTAGGGTTTGGGTTTGAGTTTGGGTTAGGGTTTATATTCGGGTTAGAACATAAGAACATTAGGTTTAGGGCTAGGGTAAGCATTAGGGTTAGGATTACAGTTAGGGTTAGAGTTAGGTTAGGGTTAGGGTTCGCGTTAGAGTTAGCGTTAGTGTTCAGAATAGGGTTAGGGTTAGGGATAGCAATAGGGTGAGGGTTCGGGATAGGGTTATGGTTAGGGTTAGGATAGCGTTACCATTAGAGTTAGGGTTAGGGTTAGTTTTAGGGTTAGCGTTAGAGTTAGGGTTAGTTTTAGGGTTAGCGTTAGAGTTAGGGTTAGGGTTAGGATTAGACTTAGGGTTAGGGTTAATCTTAGTGATCGGGTTAGGTTTTGGGTTCGAGTTTTGTTTAGGGTTTAGATTAGGGTTTGAGTTAGGGTTATGTTTCGGGCTAGGGTTAGCGTTAGGGTTCGGGCGAGAGTTCGGCTTAAGGTTACAGTTAGGTTTAGGATTCGGGTTCGAGTTAGGGTGAGGGTTAGGTTTAGGGTTAGGGTTAGAGTTACGGTTAGTGCTAGAGTTAGGGTTAGGTTTAGGGTTTGCGTTAGAGTTAGGGTTAGGTATAGGATTTGAGTTAGGGTTAGGGTTAGTCTTCGCTTTAGGATTTGGTTTTGGGTTTGAGTTTGGGTTAGGGTTTAGATTAGCGTTGGAGTTAGAGTTCGGTTTAGGGCTAGGGTTAGGGTTCGAGTTAGTTTTAGGGTTCAGGTTAGAGTTAGGGTTAGGGTTAGGGATAGAGTTAGGGTTAGAGTTAGGGTTAGGGTTCGAGTTAGTTTTAGGATTCAGGTTAGAGTTAGGGTTAGGGTTAGGGATAGAGTTAGGGTTAGTGTTAGGGTTAGTATTAGGATTATGGTTTGGGTCAGGATTAAGGGTTAGGGTTAGGGTTCGGGATAGGATTCGGATTAGAGTTCGGGATAGGGTTAAGGTTAGAGTTAGGGTGAGGGTTCGGATTACAGTTAGGTTAGGGTTAGGTTAGGGTTAGGCTTCGCGTTAGAGTTAGCATTCGGTTTAGGGTTCGGGTTAGGGTTAGGGTTATGTTTAGTGTTAGGGTTAGAGTTAGGGTAAGGGTTAGGATTAGAGTTAGGGTTACAGTTAGGTTAGGGTTACGCCTAGCGTTACATTTAGCGTTAGATTTAGGGTTAGGGTTAGGTTTAGGGTTAAGGTTAGAGTTCGGGTTAGAGTCAGCGTTAGGGTTAGGATTAGAGTTAGGGTTATGGTCAGGGTTAGGGTAAGGTTTAGGGTTAGGTTAGTGTTAGCATTAGAGTTAGAGTTAGGTTTAGGGTTAGGTTTAGAGTTATGGATAGGGTTAGGGTTGGTCTTCGTGTTCGGATTTGGGTTTGGGTTCGAGTTTCGGTTATGGTTTAGATTAGGGTTAGAGTTCGGGTTAGGTTTAGGGCTAAGGTTAGTGTTTGGGTTATGGTTAGATTTAGGGTTAGGGTTAGGGTTAGCATTAGGATTATGGTTTGGTTTAGGGTGAAGGGTTCGGGTTAGGGTTAGCATTAGAGTTGGGGTTAGATTTCGTCTTAGTGTTCGGATTAGGGTTTGGGTTCAAGTTTGGGTTAGGGTTTAGATTAGGGTTAGAGTTAGGGTTAGGTTTAGGGCTAGGGTTAGCGTTAGGGTTGGGTTAGTATTCGGGTTAGGGTTAGAGTTAGAGATATGTTTCGGGCTAGGGTTAGAGTGAGGATTAGGGTTAGGGTTAGGGTTAAGATTAGAGTTTGGGTTAGAGTGACGGTTCGGGTTCGGGTTAGAGTTAGGGTTAGGTTTGGCTTTGCATTAGAGTTAGGGTCAGATTAGGGTTAGGGTTAGAGTTACGGATAGGGTTCAGGTTAAAGTTAGGTTTAGGGTTAGGTTTAGGGTAGCGTTAGATTTAGGGTTAGGGTTAGGATTAGAATTAGGGTGAGGGTTGTAGTTTGGGTTCGGTTTTAGATTAGGGTTAGAGTTAGGCTTAGGTTTAGGGCTCGGGTTATCGTTAGGATTCGGGTTAGAGTTTAGGGTTAGAGTTAGGGTTAGGGTTCGCGTTAGAGTTAGGGATAAGATTAGGATTAGAGTTTGGGATAGGGTTAGGGTGAGAGTTAGGGTTAGGGTTAGGATTACATTTTGGGTTAGAGTTACTTTAGAGTTAGGCTTTGCGTTAGAGTTCGCGTTATGGTTCGCCATAGGGTTAGGTTTTGGGTTAGGGACAGGGTTAGGTTTTGGGATAGGGATAGGGTTAGGTTTTGGGATAGGGATAGGGTTCGGTTTTGGGATCGGGATAGGGTTAGGTTTTGGGTTAGTGACAGGGTTAGGGCTAGAGTTCGGGTTAAGTTTAGGATTAGCGTTAGAGTTAGAGTTCGGTTTGGGATTAGAGTTAGGGTTAGGGTTAGTCTTAGTGTTAGGATTAGGGTTTGAGTTCGGGATAGGATTAGGATTAGTGTTAGAGATAGGTAGCGTTAGGGTTAGGATTACAGTTAGGGTTAGAGTTAGGTTAGGTTTAGGGTTACTGTTAGATTTAGCGTTAGGTTTAAGGATAGGGATAGGGTTCGGGTTAGGGATAGGGTTCGGGTTAGGGATAGGGTCAGGTTCGGGTTAGCATTGGAGTTAGGGTTAGGTTTATGGTTAGTGCTTAGGGTTAGGGTTAGAGTTAGGGTTAGGGTTAGGATTAGAGTTAGGGTTAGGGTTAGGGTTGGGGAGCGAGTTAGGATTAGATTTAGGGATAGGCTTAGGGTTAGAGTCAGGGTTAGGGTTAGGATTACAGTTAGGGTTCGAATTAGGTTAGGGTTATGTTTAGCGTTAGAGTTAGCATTCGGGTTAAAGATAGCGATAGGGATAGGTTTCGGGTTCGGGATAGGGTTAGGGTTAGGTTAGGGTTAGCATTAGAGTCAACGTTTGGTTTAGGTTCAGTGTTAGAGTTATGGGTAAGGTTATGGTTAGAGTTCGGGTTAGGTTTACAATTAGAGTTAGTGTTCGGGTTTGGATTAGAGTTCAGGTTCGCGTTAGTCTTTGTGTTAGGATTAGTGTTTGAGTTCGAGTTAGGGTTAGGGTTTAGATTAGGGTTCGAGTTCGGGTTAGGTTTAGGGCTCGGGTTAGCATTCGATTTAGTGTTAGGGCTAGGGTTAGGGCTAGTGCATGGGTTAGGGTTAGGGTTAGGGTTGGAGTTAGGGTTCAGATTAGGGTTAAGTTTAGAGTTTTTGGATTGTGTTACGGTTACGGTTAGGTTGAGAGTTAGGGTTATGTTAGGGTTCGGGTTAGGATTAGAGTTAAGGTGAGGGTTAGTGTTAGGGTCAGGTTTAGGGTTTAGGTGTTTGGATTATGGTTCGGTTCAGGGTTAGGATTAAAGTTAGGGTTAGGGTTAGGTTTAGGATTTGACATTTGGATTATTGTCAGGGTTAATGTTAGGGCTAGGGTTTGTGTTCGGGATAGTTGTTAGGGTTAGGTGTTTGGATTATGGTGAGGGTTAGGGTTAGGATTAGAGTTAGGGTTCAGGCTCGGTGTGAGGGTTGGAGTTAGGGTTGAGGTTAGGGTTAGCGTTAGGTGTTAAGATTTGGGTTAGGGATTAGGGTTAGGGTTAGGGTTAGTTTTACTGTTATGGTTAGCGATTAGAGTTAGAGTTAGTGTTAGGGTCTTGGATTAGGGTTCAGGTTGAGTTTAGGGTTTATGATAGGGTTAGGGTTTCGCATTAGGGTGAGGGTTAGGGTTCGGGTTATTGTTGGGATTAGGGTTAGTGTTAGAGATATGGTTGGGGTTAGGGCTGGGGATTAGAGTTAATGATAGGGTTAGGGTTAGGGTTATTGTTGGGATTCGGGTTAGTGTTAGAGATATGGTTGGGGTTAGGGCTGGGGGTTAGAGTTAATGATAGGGTTAGGGTTAGGGTTATTGTTGGGATTAGGGTTAGTGTTAGAGATATGGTTGGGGTTAGGGCTGGGGGTTAGAGTTAATGATAGGGTTAGGGTTCGGGTTATTGTTGGGATTAGGGTTAGTGTTAGAGATATGGTTGGGGTTAGGGCTGGGGGTTAGAGTTAATGATAGGGTTAGGGTTAGGGTTATTGTTGGGATTAGGGTTAGTGTTAGAGATATGGTTGGGGTTAGGGCTGGGGGTTAGAGTTAATGATAGGGTTAGGGTTCGGGTTATTGTTGGGATTAGGGTTAGTGTTAGAGGTATGGTTGGGGTTAGGGCTGGGGGTTAGAGTTAATGATAGGGTTAGGGTTAGGGTTATTGTTGGGATTAGGGTTAGTGTTAGAGATATGGTTGGGGTTAGGGCTGGGGGTTAGAGTTAATGATAGGGTTAGGGTTCGGGTTATTGTTGGGATTAGGGTTAGTGTTAGAGGTATGGTTGGGGTTAGGGCTGGGGGTTAGAGTTAATGATAGGGTTCGGGTTCAGGTAAGGCATTCGGGTTAGAGTTTGGTGTTAGGGTTAGGGTTACGGTTTATGTTAGTTTTAGGTTTTGGTTTATGGTTAGTGTTAGTTTTCGGGTTAGGCTTGGCATTCGGGTTACAGTTTGGTGTTCGGGTTTGGTGTTTGGGTTAGGGTTACGGTCTGGGTTAGGGTTAGGTGTAGGTTTTTGGTTGTCTTCGCGTTAGTGTTAGGGTAAGGGTTAGGGTTAGGGTTAGGCATTAGGGTTAGGATTACGGTCTGGGTTCTGGTTCGGGTGAGGGTTAGGTTTCGGTTTATGGTTAGCGTTAGGGTTAGGGTTCGGCATTAGGGTTTGGGTTTGGTGTTAGGGTTACGTTCTGGGTTATGGTTGGGGTTAGTGTTAGGGTTAGGTTTAGGTTTATGGTTGGTGTTAGGGTTACGGTCTGGGTTATGGTTAGGGTTCGGTTTAGGTTTATAGTTAGTCTTAGGGTTAGGGTTTATGTTAGGGTTAGGCATTAGGGTTTGGGTTTTGTGCTCGGGTTAGGGTTACGGTCTGTGTTATGGTTAAGGTTAGGTTTAGGTTTCTGGTTATTGTTAGTGTTAGGGCTCGGGTTAGCTTTCGGGTTATGGTTCGGCTTTAGGGTTAGGGTTTGGTGTTAGGGTTAGGGTTAGGTTTATGGTTAATGTTGGCGTGAGGATTAGGGTTGGCATTCGGGTTAGGGTTTTGTGTTTGGGTTAGGCTTATGGTCTGGGTTAGGGTTCGGGTTAGCGTTAGGTTTATGATTAGTTTTAGCGTTAGGGTTAGGTATTAGGGTTAGGGTTCGGCGTTAGGGTTTGGTGTTAGGGTTTGGTGTTAGGGTTATGGTTATGGTCTGGGTTCTGGTTAGGGATAGGGTTAGGGTTAGGGTTCGGCATTAGGGTTAGGGATTGGTATTAGGGTTAGGGTTTGGTGTTAGGGTTAGGGTTACGGTCTGTGTTAGGGTTACGTTCTGGGTTAAGGTTACGGTGTGGGTTAGGATTAGGTTTAGGTTTCGGTTTATAGTTAGTGTTAGTGTTAGGGTTAGGGTTAGGCATTACGATTGGAGTTTGGTGTTAGGGTTACAGTCTGGGTTGTGGTTATGGTTAGATTAGGGTTCGGTTTATGTTTATCGTTAGTGTTATTGTTAGGGTTAGAGTTAGGGTTATGGTTAGGCATTAGGGTTAGGTTCTGGGTTATGGTTAGGGTTGAGTTTAGGCATTAGGGTTAGGGTTAGGGTTAGCGTTCAGGTTAGGGTTCAGGTTACTGTTCAGCTCTGTGATTCTCTGTCTTGATGTCTCTGATTCTCTTTGTCTTTCAGTCTCTGTGTCTCTGAGGATTTTTGTCTCTGAGTGTCTGTGTCTCTCTGTCTCTGTGTGTGTGTGTCTCTGAGTCTCTTAGACTCTGAGTCTCTATGTCTCTGTATCTCTGTGTCTCTGAGTCCCTGAGTCCCAGAGTCACTGTGTCTCTGAATCTCTTAGACTCTGAGTCTTTGTGTCTCTGTGTCCCTGTATCGCTGTTTCTCTGAGTCCCTGAGTCCCAGAGTCTCTGTGTCTCTGTTTCACTGAGTTTCTGATTCTCTATGTCACTGAGTCACTGTGTCTCTCAGTCTGGGTGCCTCTGTGTCTCTAAGTCTCAGAGTCTCAGAGTCTGTGTCCAGGTGTCTCTGTGTCTCAGAGTCTCCGTGTCTCTGTCTCTGTGTATCTGAGTCGCTGAATGGGATACTTGGGGTACTTGGGGTCAGGGTTCGGGGTTCAGGTATGGGGGACTGTACTTGGGGTCTGAGTTCAGGGTTGCGGCACTGTACTTGGGGTCAGAGTTCAGGATGGTGGGCCTGTACTTGGGGTCAGGAGTAAGGGTTCAGGGTTGGGGGAATGTACTTGGCGTCAGGGTTCAGGGTTGGGTGACTTGACTTGGGGTCAGGGGTCAGGGTTCAGGATTGGGAGACTGTACTTCGGGTCAGGGTTCGGGGTTCAGGGTTGGGGGACTGTACTTGGGGTCAGGGTTCATGATTGAGGGGCTGTACTTGGGGTCAGAGTTCAGGGTTCAGGATTGGGGGCCTGTACTCGGGGTCAGGGTTCAGGTTTGGGGGACTGTACTTGGGGTGAGGGTTCAGGGTTCAGGGTTGGGGGACTGTACTTGGGGTCAGAGTTCAGGGTTCAGGGTTGGGGGAATGTACTTGGGGTCAGAGTTCAGGGTTCAGGGTTGGGGGACTGTACTTGGGGTCAGAGGTCAGGTTTCAGGGTGGGGGACTGTACTTGGGGTCAGAGGTCAGGTTTCAGGCTTGGGGGACTGTACTTGGGGCCAGAGTTCAGGGTTCAGGGTTGGGGGACTGTACTTGGGGTCAGAGTTCAGGGTTGGGGGAACTGTACTTGAGGTCAGAGTTCAGGGTTCAGGTTTGAGGAACTGTATTTGGGGTCAGAGTTCAGGGTTGGGGACAGTACTTGGGGTCAGGGGTCAGGGTTCAGGGTTGGGGGACTGTACTTGGGGTCAGAGTTCAGGGTTGGGGACTGTACTTGGGGTCCGGGGTCAGTGTTCAGGATTGTGGGACTGTACTTGGGGTCAGAGTTCAGGGTTCAGGGTTGGGGGACTGTTCTTGGGGGTCAGAGGTCAGTGTTCAGGGTTGGGGGACTGTACTCGGGGTCAGGGATCAGGGTTCAGGTGTTGGGCACTGCACTTGGGGTCAGGGGTCAGAGTTCAGGGCTGAGGGACTGCACTTGGAGTCTGAGTTCAGGGTTCAGGTTTGGAGGACTGTTCTTGGGGGTCAGAGGTCAGGGTTCAGGGTTGGGGGACTGTACTTGGGGTCAACGTTCAGGGTTGGGGGACTGTACTCGGGGTCAGGGATCAGGGTTCAGGTGTTGGGCACTGCACTTGGGGTCAGGGGTCAGAGTTCAGGGCTGAGGGACTGCACTTGGAGTCTGAGTTCAGGGTTCAGGTTTGGAGGACTGTTCTTGGGGGTCAGAGGTCAGGGTTCAGGGTTGGGGGACTGTACTTGGGGTCAACGTTCAGGGTTGGGGGACTGTTCTTGGGGGTCAGAGGTCAGGGTTCAGGGTTCGGGGACTGTACTTGGGGTCAGGGTTCAGGCATCAGTGCTATGGGACTGTACTCGGGGTCAGGGTTCAGGGTTCAGGTGTTGGGCACTGCACTTGGGGTCAGGGGTCAGGGTTCAGGGTTGAGGGACTGTACTTGTGGTCAGATTTCAGGGTTCAGGTTTGGGGGACTGTACTTGGGGTCAGGCTTCAGGGTTGGGGGAACTGTACTTGGGTTCAGGGTTCAGGGTTGGGGGACTGTACTTGGGGTCAGGAGTAAGGGTTCAGGGTTGGGGGAATGTACTTGGGGTCAGGGTTCAGGGTTGGGTGACTGTACTTGGGGTCAGGGGTCAGGGTTCAGGATTGGGAGGCTGTACTTGGGTCAGGGTTCGGGGTTCAGGGTTGGGGGACTGTACTTGGGGTCAGGGGTCAGGGTTCAGGATTGAGGGACTGTACTTGGGGTCAGAGTTCAGCGTTCAGGGTTGGGGGACTGTACTTGGGGCCAGGGTTCAGGGTTGGGGACTGTACTTCGGGTCAGAGTTCAGGGGTCAGCGTTGGGGGACTGTACTTGGGGTCAGGGGTCAGGGTTCGGGGTCGGGGGACTGTACTTGGGGTCAGAGTTCAGGGCACAGGGTTGGGGGACTGTACTTGGGGTCAGGGTTCGTGGTTCAGGGTTGGGGGACTGTACGTGGGGTCAGGGTTCACGGTTGGGTGATTGTACTTGGGGTCAGGGTTCAGGGTTCAGGTTTGAGGAACTGTACTTGGGGTCAGAGTTCAGGGTTGGGGACTGTACTTGGGGTCAGGGGTCAGGGTTCAGGGTTGGGGGACAGTACTTGGGGTCAGAGTTCAGGGTTGGGGACTGTACTTGGGGTCAGGGGTCAGTGTTCAGGGTTGGGGGACTGTACTTGGGGTCAGAGTTCAGGGTTCAGGGTTGGGGGACTGTACTTGGGGTCAGGGGTCAGGGTTCAGGGTTGGGGGACTGTACTTGGGGTCAGAGTTCAGGGTTGGGGACTGTACTTGGGGTCAGGGGTCAGTGTTCAGGGTTGGGGGACTGTACTTGGTGTCAGAGTTCAGGGTTCAGTGTTGGGGGACTCTACTTGGGGTGAGGGTTCGTGGTTCAGGATTGGGGGACTGTGCTTGGGGTCAGAGTTCAGGGTTCAGGGTTGGGGGACGGTACTTGGGGTCAGGGGTCAGGGTTGAGGGACTGCACTTGGGGTCAGGTTTCAGGTTTGGGGGACTGTACTTGGGGTCAGCGTTCAGGGTTGGGGGACTGTTCTTGAGGGTCAGAGGTCAGGGTTCAGGGTTCGGGGACTGTACTTGGGGTCAGGGTTCAGGCATCAGTGCTATGGGACTGTACTCGGGGTCAGGGTTCAGGGTTCAGGTGTTGGGCACTGCACTTGGGGTCAGGGGTCAGGGTTCAGGGTTGAGGGACTGTACTTGGGTTCAGGGTTCAGGGTTGGGGGACTGTACTTGGGGTCAGGAGTAAGGGTTCAGGATTGGGAGGCTGTACTTGGGTCAGGGTTCAGGGTTCAGGGTTGGGGGACTGTACTTGGGGTCAGAGTTCAGGGTTCAGGGTTGGGGGCCTGTAATCGGGGTCAGGGTTCAGGGTCGGGGGACTGTATCTGGGGTCAGGGTTCAGGGTTCAGGGTTGGGGGACTGTACTTGGGGTCAGAGTTCAGGTTTCAGGGTTGGGGGACTATACTTGGGGTCAGAGTTCAGGGTTGGGGGACTGTACTTGGGGTCAGAGGTCAGGGTTTAGGGTTGGGGGACTGTACTTGGGGTCAGAAGTCAGGTTTCAGGCTTGGGGGACTGTAGTTGGGGTCAGAGTTCAGGGTTCAGGGTTGGTGGACTGTACTTGGGTTCAGGGTTCGGGATTCAGGGTTGGGGGACTGTACTTGGGGTCAGAGTTCAGGGTTGGGGGACTGTACTTGAGGTCAGAGTTCAGGGTTCAGGGTTGAGGAACTGTACTTGGGGTCAGAGTTCAGGGTTGGGGACTGTACTTGGGGTCAGGGGTCAGGGTTCAGGGTTGGGGGACTGTACTTGGGGTCAGAGTTCTGGGTTGGGGACTGTACTTTGGGTCAGGGGTCAGCGTTCAGGGTTGTGGGACTGTACTTGAGGTCAGAGTTCAGGGTTCAGGGTTGAGGAACTGTACTTGGGGTCAGAGTTCAGGGTTGGGGACTGTACTTTGGGTCAGGGGTCAGCGTTCAGGGTTGTGGGACTGTACTTGGGGTCAGAGTTCAGGGTTCAGGTTTGGAGGACTGTTCTTGGGGGTCAGAGGTCAGGGTTCAGGGTTGGGGGACTGTACTTGGGGTCAGCGTTCAGGGTTGGGGGACTGTTCTTGGGGGTCAGAGGTCAGGGTTCAGGGTTCGGGGACTGTACTTGGGGTCAGGGTTCAGGCATCAGTGCTATGGGACTGTACTCGGGGTCAGGGTTCAGGGTTCAGGTGTTGGGCACTGCACTTGGGGTCAGGGGTCAGGGTTCAGGGTTGAGGGACTGTACTTGTGGTCAGATTTCAGGGTTCAGGTTTGGGGGACTGTACTTGGGGTCAGGCTTCAGGGTTGGTGGAACTGTACTTGGGTTCAGGGTTCAGGGTTGGGGGACTGTACTTGGGGTCAGGGTTCAGGGTTGGGTGACTGTACTTGGGGTCAGGGGTCAGGGTTCAGAATTGGGAGGCTGTACTTGGGTCAGGATTCGGGGTTCAGGGTTGGGGGACTGTACTTGTGGTCAGGGGTCAGGGTTAAGGATTGAGGGACTGTACTTGGGGTCAGAGTTCAGCGTTCAGGGTTGGGGGACTGTACTTGTGGTCAGGGTTCAGGGTTCAGGTTTGAGGAACTGTACTTGGGGCCAGGGTTCAGGGTTGGGGACTGTACTTCGGGTCAGAGTTCAGGGGTCAGCGTTGGGGGACTGTACTTGGGGTCAGGGGTCAGGGTTCGGGGTCGGGGGACTGTACTTGGGGTCAGAGTTCAGGGCACAGGGTTGGGGGACTGTACTTGGGGTCAGGGTTCGTGGTTCAGGGTTGGGGGACTGTACGTGGGGTCAGGGTTCACGGTTGGGGGATTGTACTTGGGGTCAGGGTTCAGGGTTCAGGTTTGAGGAACTGTACTTGGGGTCAGAGTTCAGGGTTGGGGACTGTACTTGGGGTCAGGGGTCAGGGTTCAGGGTTGGGGGACTGTACTTGGGGTCAGAGTTCAGGGTTGGGGACTGTACTTGGGGTCAGGGGTCAGGGTTCAGTGTTGGGGGACTGTACTTGGGGTCAGAGTTCAGGGGTCAGGGTTGGGGGACTGTACTTGGGGTCAGGGGTCAGGGGTCAGGGTTGAGGGACTGCACTTGGGGTCAGGGTTCAGGTGTGGGGGACTGTACTTGGGGTCAGCGTTCAGGGTTGGCGGACTGTTCTTGGGGGTCAGAGTTCAGGGTTCAGGGTTGGGGGACTGTACTTGGGGTCAGCGTTCAGTGTTGGGGGACTGTTCTTGGGGGTCAGAGGTCAGGGTTCAGGGTTCGGGGACTGTACTTGGGGTCAGGGTTCAGGCATCAGTGCTATGGGACTGTACTCGGGGTCAGGGTTCAGGGTTCAGGTGTTGGGCACTGCACTTGGGGTCAGGGGTCAGGGTTCAGGGTTGAGGGACTGTACTTGGGTTCAGGGTTCAGGGTTGGGCGACTGTACTTGGGGTCAGGAGTAAGGGTTCAGGATTGGGAGGCTGTACTTGGGTCAGGGTTCGGGGTTCAGGGTTGGGGGACTGTACTTGGGGTCAGGGGTCAGGGTTCAGGATTGGGAGGCTGTACTTGGGTCAGAGTTCAGGGTTCAGGGTCGGGGGACTGTACTTGGGGTCAGGGTTCAGGGTTCAGGGTTGGGGGACTGTACTTGGGGTCAGAGTTCAGGTTTCAGGGTTGGGGGACTATACTTGGGGTCAGAGTTCAGGGTTGGGGGACTGTACTTGGGGTCAGAGGTCAGGGTTTAGGGTTGGGGGACTGTACTTGGGGTCAGAAGTCAGGTTTCAGGCTTGGGGGACTGTAGTTGGGGTCAGAGTTCAGGGTTCAGGGTTGGGGGACTGTACTTGGGTTCAGGGTTCGGGATTCAGGGTTGGGGGACTGTACATGGGGTCATTGTTCGGGGTTCAGAGTTGGGGGACTGTACTTGAGGTCAGAGTTCAGGGTTCAGGGTTGAGGAACTGTACTTGGGGTCAGAGTTCAGGGTTGGGGACTGTACTTGGTGTCAGGGGTCAGGGTTGGGGACTGTACTTGGGGTCAGGGGACAGTGTTCAGGGTTGGGGGACTGTACTTGGGGTCAGGGTTCAGGGTTGGGGGACTGTACTTGGGGTCAGAGTTCAGGTTTCAGGGTTGAGGGACTGTACTTGGGATCAGAGTTCAGGGTTGGGGTCTGTACTTGGGGTCAGAGTTCAGCGCTCAGGGTTGGGGGACTGTACTTGGGGTCAGAGTTCAGGGTTGGGGACTGTACTTTGGGTCAGGGGTCAGCGTTCAGGGTTGTGGGACTGTACTTGGGGTCAGGGTTCACGGTTCAGGTATTGGGCACTGTACTTGGGGTCAGGGGCAGGGTTCAGGGTTGAGGGACTGTACTTGGGTTCAGGGTTCAGGGTTGGGGGACTGTACTTGGGGTCAGGGTTCAGGGTTGGGGGACTGTACTTGGGGTCAGAGTTCAGGGTTGGGGACTGTACTTTGGGTCAGGGGTCAGCGTTCAGGGTTGTGGGACTGTACTTGGGGTCAGGGTTCACGGTTCAGGTGTTGGGCACTGTACTTGGGGTCAGGGGCAGGGTTCAGGGTTGAGGGACTGTACTTGGGTTCAGGGTTCAGGGTTGGGGGACTGTACTTGGGGTCAGGGTTCAGGGTTGGGGGACTGTACTTGGGGTCAGAGTTCAGGGTTCTGGTTTGAGGGACTGTACTTGGAGTCAGAGTTCAGGGTTGCGGTACTGTACTTGGGGTCAGGGTTCAGGGTTGGGTGACTGTACTTGGGGGCAGGGGTCAGGATTGGGTGACTGTACTTGGGGTCAGGGGTCAGGGTTCAGGGTTGGGAGACTGTACTTGGGGTCAGGGTTCGGGGTTCTGTGTTGAGGGACTGTACTTGGGGTCAGGGGTCAGGCTTCAGGATTGAGGGACTGTACTTGGGGTCAGAGTTCAGGGTTCAGGGTTGGGGGACTGTACTCGGGGTCAGAGTTCAGGGTTGGCGGACGGTACTTGGGGACAGAGGTCAGGGTTCAGGGTTGGGGGACTGTACTTGGGGTCAGAGTACAAAGTTGGGGGACTGTACTTGGGGTCAGAGTTCAGGGTTGGGAGACTGTACTTGGGGTCAGGGTTCACGGTTGGGGGATTGTACTTGGGGTCAGGGTTCAGGGTTGGGGGACTGTACTTGGGGTCAGGGTTCAGAATTCAGGGTTGGGGACTATACTTGGGGTCAGAGTTCATGGTTCAGGGTTGGGGGCTGTACTTGGGGTCAGAGTTCAGGCTTCAGGGTTGGGGGACTGTACTTGGGGTCAGTGGTCAGGATTCAGGGTTGGGGGACTGTACTTGGGGTCTGGGGTCAGGGTTCAGGGTTGGGGGATATTCTTCGGGTCAGAGTTCAGTGTTCAGGGTTGGGGGACTGTACTTGGTGTCAGGGTTCAGGGTTCAGGGTTGGTGGACTGTACTTGGGGTCAGGGTTCAGGGTTGGGGGACTGTACTTGGGGTCAAGGTACAGGGTTGGGGGACTGTACTTGGGGTCAGGGGTCAGGGTTCAGGGTTGGGGGACTGTACTTGGTGTCAGGGTTCGGGGTTCAGGGTTGGGGGACTGAACTTGGGGTCAGGGGTCGGGGTTCACTGTTGGGGGACTGTACTTGTGGTCAGAGTTCAGGGTTGGAGGACTGTACTTGGGGTCAGGGGTCAGGGTTCAGGGTTGCGGGACTGTACTTGGGGTCAGGGTTCGGCGTTCAGTGTTGGGGGATTATACCTGCGGTCAGGGGTCAGGGTTCAGGGTTGGGGGACTGTACTTGGGGTCAGAGTTCAGGGTTCAGGGTTGGGGGACTGTAATTGGGTCAGGGTTCCGGTTTCAGGGTTGTGGGACTGTACTTGGGGTCAGAGTTCGGCGTTCAGTGTTGGGGATTATACTTGGGGTCAGGGGTCAGGGTTCAGGGTTGGGGGACTGTACTCGGGGTCAGGGGTCAGGGTTCAGGGTTGGGGGACTGTACTTGGAGTCAGGGTTCAGTGTTCAGGCTTGGGGGACTGTTCTCGGGGTCTGGGTTGGGGGTTCTGGGCTGGGGGATTGTACTTGGGGTCAGGGATGAGGGTTGAGGGACTCTACTTGGGGTCAGGGTTCAGGATTCAGGCTTGGGAACAATACTTGAGGTCAGGGTTCGGGGTTCAGTGTTGGTGGACTGTACTTGGGGTCACAGTTCAGGGTTCTGGGTTGGGGGACTGTACTTGGGGTCAGAGTTCAGGATTGGGGGACTGTACTTGGGTTCAGGGCTCAAGGTTCAGGGTTAAGGGACTGTACTTGGGGTCAGGGGTCAGGGTTCAGGGTTGGGGGACGGTACTTGGGGTCAGGGGTCAGGGTTCAGTGTTGGGGGACTGTACTTGGGGTCAGAGTTCAGGGTTGGGGGACTGTGCCAGGGGTCAGGGGTCAGGTTTCAGGGTTGGGGGACTGTACTTGGGGTCAGGGTTCGGGGTTCAGGGTTGGGGGTCTGTACTTGAGGTCACGGGTCAGGGTTCAGGGTTGGGGGACTGTGCTCGGGGTCAGGGTTCAGGGTTCAGGGTTGAGGGACTGTACTTGGGGTCAGAGTTCAGGGTTGGGGGACTGTACTTGGGGTCAGAGTTCAGGGTTCAGGGTTGGGGGACTGTACTTGGGGTCAGGGTTCAGGGTTGGGGGACTGTACTTGGGGTCAGGTACTTGGGGCCAGGGGTCAGGGTTCAGGGTTGGGGGACTGTACTTGGGGTCAGGGTTCAGGGTTGGGGGACTGTACTTGGGTTCAGGGTTCAGTGTTGGGGGACTGTACTTGTGGTCAGGTTCAGGGTTCAGATTGGGGGACTGTACATGGGGTCATTGTTCGTGGTTCAGAGTTGGGGGACTGTACTTGGGGTCAGAGTTCAGGGTTCAGGGTTGGGGACTGTACTTGAGTCAGGTTTCGGTGTTCAGGGTTGGGGGACTGTACTTGGGGTCAGGGTTCAGGGTTCACAGTTGGGGGACTGTACTTGGGGTCAGAGTTCAGGGTTGGGGGACTGTACTTGGGGTCAGGGTTCAGGGTTCACAGTTGGGGGACTGTACTTGGGGTCAGAGTTCAGGGTTGGGGGACTGTACTTGGGGTCAGGGTTCGGCGTTCAGTGTTGGGGGATTATACTTGGGGTCAGGGGTCAGGGTTGGGAGACTGTACTCGGGGTCAGAGGTCTGGGTTCAGGGTTGGGGGACTGTACTTGGAGTCAGGGTTCAGGGTTGGGGGACTGTACTTGGTGTCAGGGTTCAGGGTTGGGGGACTGTACTTGGGGTCAGGGTTCAGGGTTGGGGGACTGTACTTGCGGTCGGAGTTCAGGGTTCAGGGTTGGGGGACTGTACTTGGGGTCAGGGTTCGGGGTTCAGGGTTGGGGGACTGTACTCGGGGTCAGGGGTCATGGTTCAGGGTTGGGGGACTTTTCTTGGGGTCAGAGTTCAGGGTTCAGGGTTGGGGGACTGTACTTGGTGTCAGGGTTCAGGGTTGGGGGACTGTACTTGGGGTCAGGGGTAAGGGGTCAGGTTTGAGGGACTGTACTTGGGGTCACAGTTCAGGGTTCAGTGTTGAGGGACGGAACTTGGGGTCAGGGTTCAGGCATCAGTGCTGTGGGACTGTACTCGGGGTCAGGGTTCAGGGTTCAGGTGTTGGGCACTGCACTTGGGGTCAGGGGTCAGAGTTCAGGGTTGAGGGACTGCACTTGGGGTCCGAGTTCAGGGTTCAGGTTTGGAGGACTATCCTTGGGGGTCAGAGGTCAGGGTTCAGGGTTGGGGGACTGTACTTGGGGTCAGCGTTCAGGGTTGGGGGACTGTTCTTGTGGGTCAGAGGTCAGGGTTCAGGGTTCGGGGACTGTACTTGGGGTCAGGGTTCAGGCATCAGTGCTATGGGACTGTACTCGGGGTCAGGGTTCAGGGTTCAGGTGTTGGGCACTGCACTTGGGGTCAGGGGTCAGGGTTCAGGGTTGAGGGACTGTACTTGTGGTCAGATTTCAGGGTTCAGGTTTGGGGGACTGTACTTGGGTTCAGGGTTCAGCGTTGGGGGACTGTACTTGGGGTCAGGAGTAAAGGTTCAGGGTTGGGGGAATGTACTTGGGGTCAGGGTTCAGGGTTGGGTGACTGTACTTGGGGTCAGGGGCCAGGGTTCAGGATTGGGAGGCTGTACTTGGGCCAGGGTACAGGGTTCAGGGTTGGGGGACTGTACTTGGGGTCAGGGGTCAGGGTTCAGGATTGAGGGACTGTACTTGGGGTCAGAGTTCAGGGGTCAGCGTTGGGGGACTGTACTTGGGGTCAGGGGTCAGGGTTCGGGGTTGGGGGACTGTACTTGGGGTCAGAGTTCAGGGCACAGGGTTGGGGGACTGTACTTGGGGTCAGGGTTCGTGGTTCAGGGTTGGGGGACTGTACGTGGGGTCAGAGTTCAGGGTGGGGGGACTGTACTTGGGGTCAGGGGTCAGGGTTCAGGGTTGGGAGACTGTACTTGGGGTCAGGGTTCGGGGTTCAGTGTTGAGGGACTGTACTTGGGGTCAGGGGTCAGGCTTCAGGATTGAGGGACTGTACTTGGGGTCAGAGTTCAGGGTTCAGGGTTGGGGGACTGTACTCGGGGTCAGAGTTCAGGGTTGGCGGACGGTACTTGGGGACAGAGGTCAGGGTTCAGGGTTGGGGGACTGTACTTGGGATCAGAGTTCAAAGTTGGGGGACTGTACTTGGGGTCAGAATTCAGGGTTGGGAGACTGTACTTGGGGTCAGGGTTCACGGTTGGGGGACTGTACTTGTGGTCAGGGTTCAGAATTCAGGGTTGGGGACTATACTTGGGGTCAGAGTTCATGGTTCAGGGTTGGGGGCTGTACTTGGGGTCAGAGTTCAGGCTTCAGGGTTGGGGGACTGTACTTGGGGTCTGGGGTCAGGGTTCAGGGTTGGGGGATATTCTTCGGGTCAGAGTTCAGTGTTCAGGGTTGGGGGACTGTACTTGGTGTCAGGGTTCAGGGTTCAGGGTTGGTGGACTGTACTTGGGGTCAGGGTTCAGGGTTGGGGGACTGTACTTGGGGTCAAGGTACAGGGTTGGGGGACTGTACTTGGGGTCAGAGTTGAGGGTTGGGGGACTGTACTTGGGGTCAGGGGTCAGGGTTCAGGGTTGGGGGACTGTACTTGGTGTCAGGGTTCGGGGTTCAGGGTTGGGGGACTGAACTTGGGGTCAGGGGTCGGGGTTCACTGTTGGGGGACTGTACTTGTGGTCAGAGTTCAGGGTTGGAGGACTGTACTTGGGGTCAGGGGTCAGGGTTCAGGGTTGCGGGACTGTACTTGGGGTCAGGGTTCGGCGTTCAGTGTTGGGGGATTATACCTGCGGTCAGGGGTCAGGGTTCAGGGTTGGGGGACTGTACTTGGGGTCAGAGTTCAGGGTTCAGGGTTGGGGGACTGTAATTGGGTCAGGGTTCCGGTTTCAGGGTTGTGGGACTGTACTTGGGGTCAGAGTTCGGCGTTCAGTGTTGGGGATTATACTTGGGGTCAGGGGTCAGGGTTCAGGGTTGGGGGACTGTACTCGGGGTCAGGGGTCAGGGTTCAGGGTTGGGGGACTGTACTTGGAGTCAGGGTTCAGTGTTCAGGCTTGGGGGACTGTTCTCGGGGTCTGGGTTGGGGGTTCTGGGCTGGGGGATTGTACTTGGGGTCAGGGATGAGGGTTGAGGGACTCTACTTGGGGTCAGGGTTCAGGATTCAGGGTTGGGAACAGTACTTGGGGTCAGGGTTCGGGGTTCAGTGTTGGTGGACTGTACTTGGGGTCAGAGTTCAGGGTTCTGGGTTGGGGGACTGTACTTGGGGTCAGAGTTCAGGATTGGGGGACTGTACTTGGGTTCAGGGCTCAAGGTTCAGGGTTAAGGGACTGTACTTGGGGTCAGGGGTCAGGGTTCAGGGTTGGGGGACGGTACTTGGGGTCAGGGGTCAGGGTTCAGTGTTGGGGGACTGTACTTGGGGTCAGAGTTCAGGGTTGGGGGACTGTGCCAGGGGTCAGGGGTCAGGTTTCAGGGTTGGGGGACTGTACTTGGGGTCAGGGTTCGGGGTTCAGGGTTGGGGGTCTGTACTTGAGGTCACGGGTCAGGGTTCAGGGTTGGGGGACTGTGCTCGGGGTCAGGGTTCAGGGTTCAGGGTTGAGGGACTGTACTTGGGGTCAGAGTTCAGGGTTGGGGGACTGTACTTGGGGTCAGAGTTCAGGGTTCAGGGTTGGGGGACTGTACTTGGGGTCAGGGTTCAGGGTTGGGGGACTGTACTTGGGGTCAGGTACTTGGGGCCAGGGGTCAGGGTTCAGGGTTGGGGGACTGTACTTGGGGTCAGGGTTCAGGGTTGGGGGACTGTACTTGTGGTCAGGTTCAGGGTTCAGATTGGGGGACTGTACATGGGGTCATTGTTCGGGGTTCAGAGTTGGGGGACTGTACTTGGGGTCAGAGTTCAGGGTTCAGGGTTGGGGACTGTACTTGAGTCAGGTTTCGGTGTTCAGGGTTGGGGGACTGTACTTGGGGTCAGGGTTCAGGGTTCACAGTTGGGGGACTGTACTTGGGGTCAGAGTTCAGGGTTGGGGGACTGTACTTGGGGTCAGGGTTCGGCGTTCAGTGTTGGGGGATTATACTTGGGGTCAGGGGTCAGGGTTGGGAGACTGTACTCGGGGTCAGAGGTCTGGGTTCAGGGTTGGGGGACTGTACTTGGAGTCAGGGTTCAGGGTTGGGGGACTGTACTTGGTGTCAGGGTTCAGGGTTGGGGGACTGTACTTGGGGTCAGGGTTCAGGGTTGGGGGACTGTACTTGCGGTCGGAGTTCAGGGTTCAGGGTTGGGGGACTGTACTTGGGGTCAGGGTTCGGGGTTCAGGGTTGGGGGACTGTACTCGGGGTCAGGGGTCATGGTTCAGGGTTGGGGGACTTTTCTTGGGGTCAGAGTTCAGGGTTCAGGGTTGGGGGACTGTACTTGGTGTCAGGGTTCAGGGTTGGGGGACTGTACTTGGGGTCAGGGGTAAGGGGTCAGGTTTGAGGGACTGTACTTGGGGTCAGAGTTCAGGGTTCAGTGTTGGGGGACTGAACTTGGGGTCAGGGTTCAGGCATCAGTGCTGTGGGACTGTACTCGGGGTCAGGGTTCAGGTGTTGGGCACTGCACTTGGGGTCAGGGGTCAGAGTTCAGGGTTGAGGGACTGCACTTGGGGTCCGAGTTCAGGGTTCAGGTTTGGAGGACTATCCTTGGGGGTCAGAGGTCAGGGTTCAGGGTTGGGGGACTGTACTTGGGGTCAGCGTTCAGGGTTGGGGGACTGTTCTTGTGGGTCAGAGGTCAGGGTTCAGGGTTCGGGGACTGTACTTGGGGTCAGGGTTCAGGTATCAGTGCTATGGGACTGTACTCGGGGTCAGGGTTCAGGGTTCAGGTGTTGGGCACTGCACTTGGGGTCAGGGGTCAGGGTTCAGGGTTGAGGGACTGTACTTGTGGTCAGATTTCAGGGTTCAGGTTTGGGGGACTGTACTTGGGGTCAGGAGTAAAGGTTCAGGGTTGGGGGAATGTACTTGGGGTCAGGGTTCAGGGTTGGGTGACTGCACTTGGGGTCAGGGGCCAGGGTTCAGGATTGGGAGGCTGTACTTGGGCCAGGGTTCAGGGTTCAGGGTTGGGGGACTGTACTTGGGGTCAGGGGTCAGGGTTCAGGATTGAGGGACTGTACTTGGGGTCAGAGTTCAGGGTTCAGGGTTGGGGGACTCTACTTGGGGTGAGGGTTCGTGGTTCAGGGTTGGGAGACTGTACTTGGGGTCAGGGTTCGGGGTTCAGTGTTGAGGGACTGTACTTGGGGTCAGGGGTCAGGCTTCAGGATTGAGGGACTGTACTTGGGGTCAGAGTTCAGGGTTCAGGGTTGGGGGACTGTACTCGGGGTCAGAGTTCAGGGTTGGCGGACGGTACTTGGGGACAGAGGTCAGGGTTCAGGGTTGGGGGACTGTACTTGGGATCAGAGTTCAAAGTTGGGGGACTGTACTTGGGGTCAGAGTTCAGGGTTGGGAGACTGTACTTGGGGTCAGGGTTCACGGTTGGGGGATTGTAGTTGGGGTCAGGGTTCAGGGTTGGGGGACTGTACTTGGGGTCAGGGTTCAGAATTCAGGGTTGGGGACTATACTTGGGGTCAGAGTTCATGGTTCAGGGTTGGGGGCTGTACTTGGGGTCAGAGTTCAGGCTTCAGGGTTGGGGGACTGTACTTGGGGTCTGGGGTCAGGGTTCAGGGTTGGGGGATATTCTTCGGGTCAGAGTTCAGTGTTCAGGGTTGGGGGACTGTACTTGGTGTCAGGGTTCAGGGTTCAGGGTTGGTGGACTGTACTTGGGGTCAGGGTTCAGGGTTGGGGGACTGTACTTGGGGTCAAGGTACAGGGTTGGGGGACTGTACTCTGGGTCAGAGTTGAGGGTTGGGGGACTGTACTTGGGGTCAGGGGTCAGGGTTCAGGGTTGGGGGACTGTACTTGGTGTCAGGGTTCGGGGTTCAGGGTTGGGGGACTGAACTTGGGGTCAGGGGTCGGGGTTCACTGTTGGGGGACTGTACTTGTGGTCAGAGTTCAGGGTTGGAGGACTGTACTTGGGGTCAGGGGTCAGGGTTCAGGGTTGCGGGACTGTACTTGGGGTCAGGGTTCGGCGTTCAGTGTTGGGGGATTATACCTGCGGTCAGGGGTCAGGGTTCAGGGTTGGGGGACTGTACTTGGGGTCAGAGTTCAGGGTTCAGGGTTGGGGGACTGTAATTGGGTCAGGGTTCCGGTTTCAGGGTTGTGGGACTGTACTTGGGGTCAGAGTTCGGCGTTCAGTGTTGGGGATTATACTTGGGGTCAGGGGTCAGGGTTCAGGGTTGGGGGACTGTACTCGGGGTCAGGGGTCAGGGTTCAGGGTTGGGGGACTGTACTTGGAGTCAGGGTTCAGTGTTCAGGCTTGGGGGACTGTTCTCGGGGTCTGGGTTGGGGGTTCTGGGCTGGGGGATTGTACTTGGGGTCAGGGATGAGGGTTGAGGGACTCTACTTGGGGTCAGGGTTCAGGATTCAGGGTTGGGAACAGTACTTGGGGTCAGGGTTCGGGGTTCAGTGTTGGTGGACTGTACTTGGGGTCAGAGTTCAGGGTTCTGGGTTGGGGGACTGTACTTGGGGTCAGAGTTCAGGATTGGGGGACTGTACTTGGGTTCAGGGCTCAAGGTTCAGGGTTAAGGGACTGTACTTGGGGTCAGGGGTCAGGGTTCAGGGTTGGGGGACGGTACTTGGGGTCAGGGGTCAGGGTTCAGTGTTGGGGGACTGTACTTGGGGTCAGAGTTCAGGGTTGGGTGACTGTGCCAGGGGTCAGGGGTCAGGTTTCAGGGTTGGGGGACTGTACTTGGGGTCAGGGTTCGGGGTTCAGGGTTGGGGGTCTGTACTTGAGGTCACGGGTCAGGGTTCAGGGTTGGGGGACTGTGCTCGGGGTCAGGGTTCAGGGTTCAGGGTTGAGGGACTGTACTTGGGGTCAGAGTTCAGGGTTGGGGGACTGTACTTGGGGTCAGAGTTCAGGGTTCAGGGTTGGGGGACTGTACTTGGGGTCAGGGTTCAGGGTTGGGGGACTGTACTTGGGGTCAGGTACTTGGGGCCAGGGGTCAGGGTTCAGGGTTGGGGGACTGTACTTGGGGTCAGGGTTCAGGGTTGGGGGACTGTACTTGGGGTCAGGGTTCAGTGTTGGGGGACTGTACTTGTGGTCAGGTTCAGGGTTCAGATTGGGGGACTGTACATGGGGTCATTGTTCGGGGTTCAGAGTTGGGGGACTGTACTTGGGGTCAGAGTTCAGGGTTCAGGGTTGGGGACTGTACTTGAGTCAGGTTTCGGTGTTCAGGGTTGGGGGACTGTACTTGGGGTCAGGGTTCAGGGTTCACAGTTGGGGGACTGTACTTGGGGTCAGAGTTCAGGGTTGGGGGACTGTACTTGGGGTCAGGGTTCAGGGTTCACAGTTGGGGGACTGTACTTGGGGTCAGAGTTCAGGGTTGGGGGACTGTACTTGGGGTCAGGGTTCGGCGTTCAGTGTTGGGGGATTATACTTGGGGTCAGGGGTCAGGGTTGGGAGACTGTACTCGGGGTCAGAGGTCTGGGTTCAGGGTTGGGGGACTGTACTTGGAGTCAGGGTTCAGGGTTGGGGGACTGTACTTGGTGTCAGGGTTCAGGGTTGGGGGACTGTACTTGGGGTCAGGGTTCAGGGTTGGGGGACTGTACTTGCGGTCGGAGTTCAGGGTTCAGGGTTGGGGGACTGTACTTGGGGTCAGGGTTCGGGGTTCAGGGTTGGGGGACTGTACTCGGGGTCAGGGGTCATGGTTCAGGGTTGGGGGACTTTTCTTGGGGGTCAGAGTTCAGGGTTCAGGGTTGGGGGACTGTACTTGGTGTCAGGGTTCAGGGTTGGGGGACTGTACTTGGGGTCAGGGGTAAGGGGTCAGGTTTGAGGGACTGTACTTGGGGTCAGGGTTCAGGGTTCAGTGTTGGGGGACTGAACTTGGGGTCAGGGTTCAGGCATCAGTGCTGTGGGACTGTTCTCGGGGTCAGGGTTCAGGGTTCAGGTGTTGGGCACTGCACTTGGGGTCAGGGGTCAGAGTTCAGGGTTGAGGGACTGCACTTGGGGTCCGAGTTCAGGGTTCAGGTTTGGAGGACTATCCTTGGGGGTCAGAGGTCAGGGTTCAGGGTTGGGGGACTGTACTTGGGGTCAGCGTTCAGGGTTGGGGGACTGTTCTTGTGGGTCAGAGGTCAGGGTTCAGGGTTCGGGGACTGTACTTGGGGTCAGGGTTCAGGCATCAGTGCTATGGGACTGTACTCGGGGTCAGGGTTCAGGGTTCAGGTGTTGGGCACTGCACTTGGGGTCAGGGGTCAGGGTTCAGGGTTGAGGGACTGTACTTGTGGTCAGATTTCAGGGTTCAGGTTTGGGGGACTGTACTTGGGGTCAGGAGTAAAGGTTCAGGGTTGGGGGAATGTACTTGGGGTCAGGGTTCAGGGTTGGGTGACTGTACTTGGGGTCAGGGGCCAGGGTTCAGGATTGGGAGGCTGTACTTGGGCCAGGGTTCAGGGTTCAGGGTTGGGGGACTGTACTTGGGGTCAGGGGTCAGGGTTCAGGATTGAGGGACTGTACTTGGGGTCAGAGTTCAGGGTTCAGGGTTGGGGGACTCTACTTGGGGTGAGGGTTCGTGGTTCAGGGTTGGGAGACTGTACTTCGGGTCAGAGTTCAGGGGTCAGCGTTGGGGGACTGTACTTGGGGTCAGGGGTCAGGGTTCGGGGTTGGGGGACTGTACTTGGGGTCAGAGTTCAGGGCACAGGGTTGGGGGACTGTACTTGGGGTCAGGGTTCGTGGTTCAGGGTTGGGGGACTGTACGTGGGGTCAGAGTTCAGGGTTGGGGGACTGTACTTGGGGTCAGAGGTCAGGGTGGGGGGACTGTACTTGGGGTCAGGGGTCAGGGTTCAGGGTTGGGAGACTGTACTTGGGGTCAGGCTTCGGGGTTCAGTGTTGAGGGACTGTACTTGGGGTCAGGGGTCAGGCTTCAGGATTGAGGGACTGTACTTGGGGTCAGAGTTCAGGGTTCAGGGTTGGGGGACTGTACTCGGGGTCAGAGTTCAGGGTTGGCGGACGGTACTTGGGGTCAGAGGTCAGGGTTCAGGGTTGAGGGACTGTACTTGGGGTCAGAGTTCAGGGTTGGGGAACGGTACTTGGGGCAGAGTTCAGGGTTCAGAGTTTGGGGACTGTACTTGGGGTCAGAGTTCAGGGTTGGGGACTGTACTTTGGGTCAGGGGTCAGCGTTCAGGGTTGTGGGACTGTACTTGGGGTCAGGGTTCACGGTTCAGGTGTTGGGCACTGTACTTGGGGTAAGTTCAGGGTTCAGGGTTGAGGGACTGTACTTGGGTTCAGGGTTCAGGGTTGGGGGACTGTACTTGGGGTCAGAGTTCAGGGTTCTGGTTTGGGGGACTGTACTTGGAGTCAGAGTTCAGGGTTGCGGGACTGTACTTGGGGTCAGGGTTCAGGGTTGGGTGACTGTACTTGGGGGCAGGGGTCAGGATTGGGTGACTGTACTTGGGGTCAGGGGTCAGGGTTCAGGGTTGGGAGACTGTACTTGGGGTCAGGGTTCGGGGTTCAGTGTTGAGGGACTGTACTTGGGGTCAGGGGTCAGGCTTCAGGATTGAGGGACTGTACTTGGGGTCAGAGTTCAGGGTTCAGGGTTGGGGGACTGTACTCGGGGTCAGAGTTCAGGGTTGGCGGACGGTACTTGGGGTCAGAGGTCAGGGTTCAGGGTTGGGGTCAGAGTTCAAAGTTGGGGGACTGTACTTGGGGTCAGAGTTCAGGGTTGGGAGACTGTACTTGGGGTCAGGGTTCAGGGTTGGGGGACTGTACTTGGGGTCAGGGTTCAGGATTCAAAGTTGTGGGACTGTACTCAGGGCCAGAGTTCAGGGTTAGAGGGTTGTGGGACTGTACTTGGGGTCAGGGTTCAGAATTCAGGGTTGGGGACTATACTTGGGGTCAGAGTTCATGGTTCAGGGTTGGGGGACTGTACTTGGGGTCAGTGGTCAGGATTCAGGGTTGGGGGACTGTACTTGGGGTCTGGGTTCAGGGTTGAGGGACTGTACTTGGGTCAGGGTTCAGGGTTGGGGGACTGTACTCGGGGTCAGAGTTCAGGGTTGGGGGACTGTACTTGGCGTCAGGGGTCAGGGTTCAGGGTTGGGGGACTGTATTGGGGTCCGAAGTCAAGTTTCAGGCTTGGGGGACTGTACTTGGTGTCAGAGTTCAGGGTTCTGGGTTGGGGGACTGTACTTGGGGTCAGCGTTCAGGGTTGGGGGTCTGTACTCGGGGTCAGAGTTCAGGGTTCAGGGTTGGGGGACTTTACTTGGGGTCAGGGTTCAGGGATCGGGGACTGTACTTGGGGTCAGAGTTCAGGGTTCAGTGTTGGGGGACTGTACTTGGGGTCAGGGGTCAGGGTTGGGGACTGTACTTGGGGCCAGGGTTCAGGGTTGGGGACTGTACTTCGGGTCAGAGTTCAGGGGTCAGCGTTGGGGGACTGTACTTGGGGTCAGGGGTCAGGGTTCGGGGTTGGGGGACGGTACTCGGGGTCAGAGTTCAGGGTTGGCGGACGGTACTTGGGGTCAGAGGTCAGGGTTCAGGGTTGAGGGACAACTTGGGGTCAGACTTCAAAGTTGGGGGACTGTACTTCGGGTCAGAGTTCAGGGTTGGGGGACTGTTCTTGGGGTCAGGGTTCAGGGTTGGGGGACTGTACTAGTGGTCCGGGTTCACGGTTGGGGGATTGTACTTGGGGTCAGGGTTCAGGGTTCAGGTTTGAGGAACAGTACTTGGGGTCAGAGTTCAGGGTTGGGGACTGTACTTGGGGTCAGGGGTCAGGGTTCAGGGTTGGGGGACTGTACTTGGGGTCAGAGTTCAGGGTTGGGGACTGTACTTGGGGTCAGGGGTCAGTGTTCAGGGTTGGTGGACTGTACTTGGGGTCAGAGTTCAGGGTTCAGGGTTGGGGGACTGTACTTGGTGTCAGAGTTCAGGGTTCAGTGTTGGGGGACTCTACTTGGGGTGAGGGTTCGTGGTTCAGGATTGGGGGACTGTACTTGGGGTCAGGGGTCAGGGTTCAGTGTTGGGGGACTGTGCTTGGGGTCAGAGTTCAGGGTTCAGGGTTGGGGACTGTACTTGGGGTCAGAGTTCAGGGGTCAGGGTTGGGGGACTGTACTTGGGGTCAGGGGTCAGGGTTGAGGGACTGCACTTGGGGTCAGGGTTCAGGTTTGGGGGACTGTACTTGGGGTCAGCGTTCAGGGTTGGCGGACTGTTCTTGGGGGTCAGAGTTCAGGGTTCAGGGTTGGGGGACTGTACTTGGGGTCAGCGTTCAGGGTTGGGGGACTGTTCTTGGGGGTCAGAGGTCAGGATTCAGGGTTCGGGGACTCTACTTGGGGTCAGGGTTCAGGCATCAGTGCTATGGGACTGTACTCGGGGTCAGGGTTCAGGGTTCAGGTGTTGGGCACTGCACTTGGGGTCAGGGGTCAGGGTTCAGGGTTGAGGGACTGTACTTGGGTTCAGGGTTCAGGGTTGGGGGACTGTACTTGGGGTCAGGAGTAAGGGTTCAGGTTTGGGAGGCTGTACTTGGGTCAGGGTTCGGGGTTCAGGGTTGGGGGACTGTACTTGGGGTCAGGGGTCAGGGTTCAGGATTGAGGGACTGTACTTGGTGTCAGAGTTCAGGGTTGGGGGCCTGTAATCGGGGTCAGGGTTCAGGGTCGGGGGACTGTACTTGGGGTCAGGGTTCAGGGTTCAGGGTTGGGGGACTGTACTTGGGGTCAGAGTTCAGGTTTCAGTGTTGGGGGACTTTACTTGGGGTCAGAGTTCAGGGTTGGGGGACTGTACTTGGGGTCAGAGGTCAGGTTTAAGGGTTGGGGGACTGTACTTGGGGTCAGAAGTCAGGTTTCAGGCTTGGGGGACTGTAGTTGGGGTCAGAGTTCAGGGTTCAGGGTTGGTGGACTGTACTTGGGTTCAGGGTTCGGGATTCAGGGTTGGGGGCCTGTACTTGAGGTCAGAGTTCAGGGTTCAGGGTTGAGGAACTGTACTTGGGGTCAGAGTTCAGGGTTGGGGGACTGTACTTGAGGTCAGAGTTCAGGGTTCAGGGTTGAGGAACTGTACTTGGGGTCAGAGTTCAGGGTTGGGGACTGTACTTGGGGTCAGGGGTCAGGGTTCAGGGTTGGGGGACTGTACTTGGGGTCAGAGTTCAGGGTTGGGGACTGTACTTGGGGTCAGGGGACAGTGTTCAGGGTTGGGGGACTGTACTTGGGGTCAGGGTTCAGGGTTGGGGGACTGTAATTGGGGTCAGAGTTCAGGGTCAGGGTTGAGGGACTGTACTTGGGATCAGAGTTCAGGGTTGGGGTCTGTACTTGGGGTCAGAGTTCAGCGCTCAGGGTTGGGGGACTGTACTTGGGGTCAGAGTTCAGGGTTGGGGACTGTACTTTGGGTCAGGGGTCAGCGTTCAGGGTTGTGGGACTGTACTTGGGGTCAGGGTTCACGGTTCAGGTGTTGGGCACTGTACTTGGGGTCAGGGGCAGGGTTCAGGGTTGAGGGACTGTACTTGGGTTCAGGGTTCAGGGTTGGGGGACTGTACTTGGGGTCAGAGTTCAGGGTTCTGGTTTGGGGGACTGTACTTGGAGTCAGAGTTCAGGGTTGCGGGACTATACTTGGGGTCAGGGTTCAGGGTTGGGTGACTGTACTTGGGGGCAGGGGTCAGGATTGGGTGACTGTACTTGGGGTCAGGGGTCAGGGTTCAGGGTTGGGAGACTGTACTTGGGGTCAGGGTTCGGGGTTCAGTGTTGAGGGACTGTACTTGGGGTCAGGGGTCAGGCTTCAGGATTGAGGGACTGTACTTGGGGTCAGAGTTCAGGGTTCAGGGTTGGGGGACTGTACTCGGGGTCAGAGTTCAGGGTTGGCGGACGGTACTTGGGGTCAGAGGTCAGGGTTCAGGGTTGGGGTCAGAGTTCAAAGTTGGGGGACTGTACTTGGGGTCAGAGTTCAGGGTTGGGAGACTGTACTTGGGGTCAGGGTTCAGGGTTGGGGGACTGTACTTGGGGTCAGGGTTCAGGATTCAAAGTTGTGGGACTGTACTCAGGGCCAGAGTTCAGGGTTAGAGGGTTGTGGGACTGTACTTGGGGTCAGGGTTCAGAATTCAGGGTTGGGGACTATACTTGGGGTCAGAGTTCATGGTTCAGGGTTGGGGGACTGTACTTGGGGTCAGTGGTCAGGATTCAGGTTTGGGGGACTGTACTTGGGGTCTTCGGTCAGGGTTCAGGGTTGGGGGATGTTCTTCAGGTCAGAGTTCAGTGTTCAGGGTTGGGGGACTGTACTTGGGGTCAGGGTTCAGGGTTGGTGGACTGTACTTGGGGTCAGGGTTCAGGGTTGGGGGACTGTACTTGGGGTCTAGGTTCAGGGTTGGGGGACTGTACTTGGGGTCAGAGTTCAGGGTTGGGGGACTGTACTTGGGGTCAGAGTTCAGGTTTCAGGGTTGGGGGACTGTACTTGGGGTCAGAGTTCAGGGTTGGGGGACTGTACGTGGGGTCAGGAGTCAGGGTTCAGGATTGGGGGACTGTACTAGGGGTCAGGGTTCGTGGTTCAGTGTTGGGGGATAGTACTTGGGTCAGGGTTCAGGGTTGGGGGACTGTACTTGGGGTCAGGGTTCAGGGTTGGGGGACTGTACTTGTGGTCAGGGTCAGGGTTCAGATTGGGGGACTGTACATGGGGTCATTGTTCGGGGTTCAGAGTTGGGGGACTGTACTTGGGGTCAGAGTTCAGGGTTCAGGGTTGGGGACTGTACTTGAGTCAGGTTTCGGTGTTCAGGGTTGGGGGACTGTACTTGGGGTCAGGGTTCAGGGTTCACAGTTGGGGGACTGTACTTGGGGTCAGAGTTCAGGGTTGGGGGACTGTACTTGGGGTCAGGGTTCGGCGTTCAGTGTTGGGGGATTATACTTGGGGTCAGGGGTCAGGGTTGGGAGACTGTACTCGGGGTCAGAGGTCTGGGTTCAGGGTTGGGGGACTGTACTTGGAGTCAGGGGTCAGGGTTGTGTGACTGTACTTGGGGTCAGAGGTTAGGGTTCAGGGTTGGGGACTGTACTTGGGGTCAGGGGTAAGGGGTCAGGTTTGAGGGACTGTACTTGGGGTCAGAGTTCAGGGTTCAGTGTTGGGGGACTGAACTTGGGGTCAGGGTTCAGGCATCAGTGCTGTGGGACTGTACTCGGGGTCAGGGTTCAGGGTTCAGGTGTTGGGCACTGCACTTGGGGTCAGGGGTCAGAGTTCAGGGTTGAGGGACTGCACTTGGGGTCAGAGTTCAGGGTTCAGGTTTGGAGGACTGTTCTTGGGTGTCAGAGGTCAGGGTTCAGGGTTGGGGGACTGTACTTGGGGTCAGCGTTCAGGTTTGGGGGACTGTTCTTGCGGGTCAGAGGTCAGGGTTCAGGGTTCGGGGACTGTACTTGGGGTCAGGGTTCAGGCATCAGTGCTATGGGACTGTACTCGGGGTCAGGGTTCAGGGTACAGGTGTTGGGCACTGCACTTGGGGTCAGGGGTCAGGGTTCAGGGTTGAGGGACTGTACTTGTGGTCAGATTTCAGGGTTCAGGTTTGGGGGACTGTACTTGGGGTCAGGCTTCAGGGTTGGGGGAACTGTACTTGGGGTCAGGAGTAAGGGTTCAGGGTTGGGGGAATGTACTTGGGGTCAGGGTTCAGGGTTGGGTGACTGTACTTGGGGTCAGGGGTCAGGGTTCTGGATTGGGAGGCTGTACTTGGGTCAGGGTTCAGGGTTGGGGGACTGTACTTGGGGTCAGGGGTCAGGGTTCAGGATTGAGGGACTGTACTTGGGGTCAGAGTTCAGGGTTCAGGGTTGGGGGACTCTACTTGGGGTGAGGGTTCGTGGTTCAGGGTTGGGAGACTGTACTTCGGGTCAGAGTTCAGGGGTCAGCGTTGGGGGACTGTACTTGGGGTCAGGGGTCAGGGTTCGGGGTTGGGGGACTGTACTTGGGGTCAGAGTTCAGGGCACAGGGTTGGGGGACTGTACTTGGGGTCAGGGTTCGTGGTTCAGGGTTGGGGGACTGTACGTGGGGTCAGAGTTCAGGGTGGGGGGACTGTACTTGGGGTCAGGGGTCAGGGTTCAGGGTTGGGAGACTGTACTTGGGGTCAGGGTTCGGGGTTCAGTGTTGAGGGACTGTACTTGGGGTCAGGGGTCAGGCTTCAGGATTGAGGGACTGTACTTGGGGTCAGAGTTCAGGGTTCAGGGTTGGGGGACTGTACTCGGGGTCAGAGTTCAGGGTTGGCGGACGGTACTTGGGGTCAGAGGTCAGGGTTCAGGGTTGAGGGACTGTACTTGGGGTCAGAGTTCAGGGTTGGGGAACGGTACTTGGGGCAGAGTTCAGGGTTCAGAGTTTGGGGTCTGTACTTGGGGTCAGGGTTCAGGGTTGGGGGACTGTTCTTGGGGTCAGGGTTCAGGGTTGGGGGACTGTACTAGTGGTGAGAGTGCGGGGTTCAGGGTTGGGGGACTGTACTTGTGGTCAGGGTTCACGGTTGGGGGATTGTACTTGGGGTCAGGGTTCAGGGTTCAGGTTTGAGGAACTGTACTTGGGGTCAGAGTTCAGGGTTGGGGACAGTACTTGGGGTCAGGGGTCAGGGTTCAGGTTTGAGGAACTGTACTTGCGGTCAGAGTTCAGGGTTGGGGACTGTACTTGGGGTCAGGGGTCAGTGTTCAGGGTTGGGGGACTGTACTTGGGGTCAGAGTTCAGGGTTCAGGGTTGGGGGACTGTACTTGGTGTCAGAGTTCAGGGTTCAGTGTTGGGGGACTGTACTTGGGGTCAGAGTTCAGGGTTCAGGGTTGGGGACTGTACTTGGGGTCAGAGTTCAGGGGTCAGGGTTGGGGGACTGTACTTGGGGTCAGGGGTCAGGGTTGAGGGACTGCACTTGGGGTCAGGGTTCAGGGTTCAGGTTTGGGGGACTGTAATTGGGGTCAGAGTTCAGGGTTCAGGGTTGGGGGACTCTACTTGGGGTCAGCGTTCAGGGTTGGGGGACTGTTCTTGGGGGTCAGAGGTCAGGGTTCAGGGTTCGGGGACTGTACTTGGGATCAGTGTTCAGGCATCAGTGCTATGGGACTGTACTCGGGGTCAGGGTTCAGGTGTTGGGCACTGCACTTGGGGTCAGGGGTCAGGGTTCAGGGTTGAGGGACTGTACTTGGGGTCAGAGTTCAGGGTTCAGGGTTGGGGGACTGTACTTGGTGTCAGAGTTCAGGGTTCAGTGTTGGGGGACTGTACTTGGGGTCAGAGTTCAGGGTTCAGGGTTGGGGACTGTACTTGGGGTCAGAGTTCAGGGGTCAGGGTTGGGGGACTGTACTTGGGGTCAGGGGTCAGGGTTGTGGGACTGCACTTGGGGTCAGGGTTCAGGGTTCAGGTTTGGGGGACTGTAATTGGGGTCAGAGTTCAGGGTTCAGGGTTGGGGGACTCTACTTGGGGTCAGCGTTCAGGGTTGGGGGACTGTTCTTGGGGGTCAGAGGTCAGGGTTCAGGGTTCGGGGACTGTACTTGGGATCAGTGTTCAGGCATCAGTGCTATGGGACTGTACTCGGGGTCAGGGTTCAGGTGTTGGGCACTGCACTTGGGGTCAGGGGTCAGGGTTCAGGGTTGAGGGACTGTACTTGGGTTCAGAGTTCAGGGTTGGGGGACTGTACTTGGGGTCAGGAGTAAGGGTTCAGGGTTGGTGGAATGTACTTGGGGTCAGGGTTCAGGGTCGGGGGACTGTACTTGGGGTCAGGGTTCAGGGTTCGGGGACTGTACTTGGGGTCAGGGGTCAGGGTTCAGGATTGAGGGACTGTAATTGGGGTCAGAGTTCAGGGTTGGAGGCCTGTAATCGGGGTCAGGGTTCAGGGTCGGGGGACTGTACTTGGGGTCAGGGTTCAGGGTTCAGGGTTGGGGGACTGTACTTGGGGTCAGAGTTCAGGGTTGGGGGACTGTACTTGGGGTCAGAGGTCAGGGTTTAGGGTTGGGGGACTGTACTTGGGGTCAGAAGTCAGGTTTCAGGCTTGGGGGACTGTAGTTGGGGTCAGAGTTCAGGGTTCAGGGTTGGTGGACTGTACTTGGGTTCAGGGTTCGGGATTCAGGGTTGGGGGACTGTACTTGGGGTCAGAGTTCAGGGTTGGGGGACTGTACTTGAGGTCAGAGTTCAGGGTTCAGGGTTGAGGAACTGTACTTGGGGTCAGAGTTCAGGGTTGGGGACTGTACTTGGGGTCAGGGGTCAGGGTTCAGGGTTGGGGGACTGTACTTTGGGTCAGAGTTCAGGGTTGGGGACTGTACTTGGGGTCAGGGGTCAGTGTTCAGGGTTGGGGGACTGTACTTGGGGTCAGGGTTCAGGGTTGGGGGACTGTACTTGGGGTCAGAGTTCAGGGTTCAGGGTTGAGGGACTGTACTTGAGATCAGAGTTCAGGGTTGGGGTCTGTACTTGGGGTCAGAGTTCAGCGCTCAGGGTTGGGGGACTGTACTTGGGGTCAGAGTTCAGGGTTGGGGACTGTACTTTGGGTCAGGGGTCAGCGTTCAGGGTTGTGGGACTGTACTTGGGGTCAGGGTTCACGGTTCAGGTGTTGGGCACTGTACTTGGGGTCAGGGGCAGGGTTCAGGGTTGAGGGACTGTACTTGGGTTCAGGGTTCAGGGTTGGGGGACTGTACTTGGGGTCAGAGTTCAGTGTTCTGGTTTGGGGGACTGTACTTGGAGTCAGAGTTCAGGGTTGCGGGACTGTACTTGGGGTCAGGGTTCAGGGTTGGGTGACTGTACTTGGGGGCAGGGGTCAGGATTGGGTGACTGTACTTGGGGTCAGGGGTCAGGGTTCAGGGTTGGGAGACTGTACTTGGGGTCAGGGTTCGGGGTTCAGTGTTGAGGGACTGTACTTGGGGTCAGGGGTCAGGCTTCAGGATTGAGGGACTGTACTTGGGGTCAGAGTTCAGGGTTCAGGGTTGGGGGACTGTACTCGGGGTCAGAGTTCAGGGTTGGCGGACGGTTCTTGGGGTCAGAGGTCAGGGTTCAGGGTTGGGGGACTGTACTTGGGGTCAGAGTTCAAAGTTGGGGGACTGTACTTGGGGTCAGAGTTCAGGGTTGGGGAACGGTACTTGGGGCAGAGTTCAGGGTTCAGAGTTTGGGGTCTGTACTTGGGGTCAGGGTTCAGGGTTGGGGGACTGTACATGGGGTCAGTGGTCAGGATTCAGGGTTGGGGGACTGTACTTGGGGTCTGGGGTCAGGGTTGGGGGATGTTCTTCGGGTCAGAGTTCAGTGTTCAGGGTTGGGGGACTGTACTTGGGGTCAGGGGTCAGGGTTCAGGGTTGGGGGACTGTACTTGGGGTCTGGGGTCAGGGTTCAGGGTTGGGGGAAGTTCTTCGGGTCAGAGTTCAGTGTTCAGGGTTGGGGGACTGTACTTGGGGTCAGGGGTCAGGGTTCAGGGTTGGGGGACTGTTCTTCGGGTCAGAGTTCAGGGTTCAGGGTTGGCGGACTGTACTTGGGGTCAGGGTTCAGGGTTGGGGGACTGTACTTGGGGTCAAGGTTCACTGTTGGGGGACTGTACTTGTGGTCAGAGTTCAGGGTTGGAGGACTGTTCTTGGGGTCAGGGGTCAGGGTTCAGGGTTGCGGGACTGTACTTGGGGTCAGGGTTCGGCGTTCAGTGTTGGGGGATTATACCTGCGGTCAGGGGTCAGGGTTCAGGGTTGGGGGACTGTACTTGGGGTCAGAGTTCAGGGTTCAGGGTTGGGGGACTGTAATTGGGTCAGGGTTCCGGTTTCAGGGTTGTGGGACTGTACTTGGGGTCAGAGTTCGGCGTTCAGTGTTGGGGATTATACTTGGGGTCAGGGGTCAGGGTTCAGGGTTGGGGGACTGTACTCGGGGTCAGGGGTCAGGGTTCAGGGTTGGGGGACTGTACTTGGAGTCAGGGTTCAGTGTTCAGGCTTGGGGGACTGTTCTCGGGGTCTGGGTTGGGGGTTCAGGGTTGGGGGATTGTACTTGGGGTCAGGGATGAGGGTTGAGGCACTCTACTTGGGGTCAGGGTTCAGGATTCAGGGTTGGGAACAGTACATGGGGTCAGGGTTCGGGGTTCAGTGTTGGTGGACTGTCCTTGGGGTCAGAGTTCAGGGTTCTGGGTTGGGGGACTGTACTTGGGGTCAGAGTTCAGGATTGGGGGACTGTACTTGGGTTCAGGGCTCAAGGTTCAGGGTTAAGGGACTGTACTTGGGTTCAGGGGTCAGGGTTCAGGGTTGGGGGACTGTACTTGGGGTCAGGGGTCAGGGTTCAGTGTTGGGGGACTGTACTTGGGGTCAGAGTTCAGGGTTGGGGGACTGTGCCAGGGGTCAGGGGTCAGGTTTCAGGGTTGGGGGACTGTACTTGGGGTCAGGGTTCGGGGTTCAGTGTTGGGGGTCTGTACTTGAGGTCACGGGTCAGGGTTCAGGGTTGGGGGACTGTGCTCGGGGTCAGGGTTCAGGATTCAGGGTTGAGGGACTGTATTTGGGGTCAGGGTTCAGGGTTGGGGGACTGTACTTGGGGTCAGAGTTCAGGTTTCAGGGTTGGGGGACTGTACTTGGGGTCAGAGTTCAGGGTTGGGGGACTGTACGTGGGGTCAGGAGTCAGGGTTCAGGATTGGGGGACTGTACTAGGGGTCAGGGTTCGTGGTTCAGTGTTGGGGGATAGTACTTGGGGTCAGTGTTCACATTTCAGGGTTGGGGGACTGTACTTGGGGTCAGGGTTCAGGGTTGGGGGACTGTACTTAGGCTCAGGGGTCATGGATCAGGGTTGGGGGACTGTACTTGTGGTCAGAATTCAGGGTTCAGGGTTGGGGGACTGTACTTGGGGTCAGGGTTCAGGGTTGGGGGACTGTACTTGTGGTCAGGGTCAGGGTTCAGATTGGGGGACTGTACATGGGGTCATTGTTCGGGGTTCAGAGTCGGGGGACTGTACTTGGGGTCAGAGTTCAGGGTTCAGGGTTGGGGACTGTACTTGGGGTCAGGTTTCGGTGTTCAGGGTTGGGGGACTGTACTTGGGGTCAGGGTTCAGGGTTCACAGTTGGGGGACTGTACTTAGGGTCAGAGTTCAGGGTTGGGGGACTGTACTTGGGGTCAGGGTTCGGCGTTCAGTGTTGGGGGATGATACTTGGGGTCAGGGGTCAGGGTTGGGAGACTGTACTCGGGGTCAGAGGTCTGGGTTCAGGGTTGGGGGACTGTACTTGGAGTCAGGGGTCAGGGTTGGGTGACTGTACTTGGGGTCAGAGGTCAGGGTTCAGGGTTGGGGGACTGTACTTCTAGTCAGGGTTTGAGATTCAGGGTTGGGGGACTGTACTTGGTGTCAGAGTTCAGGGTTCAGGGTTGGGGGACTGTACTTGGGGTCAGAGTTCAGGGTTCATGGTTGGGGGACTGTACTTGGGGTCAGGGTTCAGGTTTGGGGGACTGTACTTGGGGTCAGGGTTCGGGGTTCAGTGTTGGGGGATAGTACTTGGGGTCGGTTCACATTTCAGGGTTGGGGGACTGTACTTGGGGTCAGGGTTCAGGGTTGGGGGACTGTACTTGCGGTCGGAGGTCAGGGTTCAGGGTTGGGGGACTGTACTTGGGGTCAGGGTTCGGGGTTCAGGGTTGGGGGACTGTACTCGGGGTCAGGGGTCATGGTTCAGGGTTGGGGGACTGTTCTTGGGGTCAGAGTTCAGGGTTCAGGGTTGGGGGACTGTACTTGGTGTCAGGGTTCAGGGTTGGGGACTGTACTTGGGGTCAGGGGTAAGGGGTCAGGTTTGAGGGACTGTACTTGGGGTCAGAGTTCAGGGTTCAGAGTTGGGGGACTGTACTTGGGGTCAGAGTTCAGGGTTCAGGGTTGGGGACTGTACTTGGGGTCAGTTTTCGGGGTTCAGTGTTGGGGGATAGTACTTGGTGTCAGAGTTCAGGGTTGGGGGACTGTACTTGGGGTCAGAGGTCAGGGTTTAGGGTTGGGGGAATGTACTTGGGGTCAGAAGTCTGGCTTCAGGCTTGGGGGACTGTACTTGGGGTCAGAGTTCAGGGTTCAGGGTTGGTGGACTGTACTTGGGTTCAGGGTACGGGATTCAGGGTTGGGGATCTGTACTTGGGGTCAGAGTTCAGGGTTGGGGGACTGTACTTGAGGTCAGATTTCAGGGTTCAGGGTTGAGGAACTGTACTTGGGGTCAGAGTTCAGGGTTGGGGACTGTACTTGGGGTCAGGGGTCAGGGTTCAGGGTTGGGGGACTGTACTTGGGGTCAGAGTTCAGGCTTGGGGACTGTACTTGGGGTCAGGGGACAGTGTTCAGGGTTGGGGGACTGTACTTGGGGTCAGGGTTCAGGGTTGGGGGACTGTACTTGGGGTCAGAGTTCAGGGTTCAGGGTTGAGGGACTGTACTTGGGATCAGAGTTCAGGGTTGGGGTCTGTACTTGGGGTCAGAGTTCAGCGCTCAGGGTTGGGGGACTGTACTTGGGGTCAGAGTTCAGGGTTGGGGACTGTACTTTGGGTCAGGGGTCAGGGTTCAGGGTTGTGGGACTGTACTTGGGGTCAGGGTTCACGGTTCAGGTGTTGGGCACTGTACTTGGGGTCAGGGGTCAGGGTTCAGTGTTGGGAGACTGTACTTGGGGTCAGGGTTCGGGGTTCAGTGTTGAGGGACTGTACTTGGGGTCAGGGGTCAGGCTTCAGGATTGAGGGACTGTACTTGGGGTCAGAGTTCAGGGTTCAGGGTTGGGGGACTGTACTCGGGGTCAGAGTTCACGGTTGGCGGACGGTACTTGGGGTCAGAGGTCAGGGTTCAGGGTTGAGGGACTGTACTTGGGGTCAGAGTTCAAAGTTGGGGGACTGTACTTGGGGTCAGAGTTCAGGGTTGGGGAACGGTACTTGGGGCAGAGTTCAGGGTTCAGAGTTTGTGGTCTGTTCTTGCGGTCAGGGTTCAGGGTTGGGGGACTGTACTTGTGGTCAGGGTTCACGGTTGGGGGATTGTACTTGGGGTCAGGGTTCAGGGTTCAGGTTTGAGGAACTGTACTTGGGGTCTGAGTTCAGGGTTGGGGACTGTACTTGGGGCCAGGGGTCAGGGTTCAGGGTTGGGGGACTGTGCTTGGGGTCAGAGTTCAGGGTTGGGGACTGTACTTGGGGTCAGGGGTCAGGGTTCAGTGTTGGGGGACTGTGCTTGGGGTCAGAGTTCAGGGTTCAGGGTTGGGGACTGTACTTGGGGTCAGAGTTCAGGGGTCAGGGTTGGGGGACTGTACTTGGGGTCAGGGGTCAGGGTTCAGGGTGAGGGACTGCACTTGGGGTCAGAGTTCTGGGTTCAGGGTTGGGGGACTGTACTTGGGGTCAGCGTTCAGGGTTGGGGGACTGTTCTTGGGGGTCAGAGGTCAGGGTTCAGGGTTCGGGGACTGTACTTGGGGTGAGTGTTCAGGCATCAGTGCTATGGGACTGTACTCGGGGTCAGGGTTCAGGGTTCAGGTGTTGGGCACTGCACTTGGGGTCAGGGGTCAGGGTTCAGGGTTGAGGGACTGTACTTGGGTTCAGGGTTCAGGGTTGGGGGACTGTACATGTGGTCAGATTTCAGGGTTCAGGTTTGGGGGACTGTACTTGGGGTCAGGCTTCAGGGTTGGGGGAACTGTACTTGGGGTCAGAGTTCAGGGTTGGGGGACTGTACTCGGGGTCAGAGTTCAGGGTTCAGGGTTGGGGGACTTTACTTGGGGTCAGGGTTCAGGTTTCGGGAACTGTACTTGGGGTCAGAGTTCAGGGTTCAGTGTTGGGGGACTCTACTTGGGGTGAGGGTTCGTGGTTCAGGGTTGGGGGACTTTACTTGGGGTCAGGGTTCAGGTTTCGGGAACTGTACTTCGGGTCAGAGTTCAGGGGTCAGCGTTGGGGGACTGTACTTGCGGTCAGGGAGCAGCGTTCAAGTTTGGGGGCTGTACTTGGGGTCAGGGGTCAGGGTACAGGGTTGGGGGACTGTAATTGGGGTCAGAGTTCAGGGTTGGGGACTGTACTTTGGGTCAGGGGTCAGCGTCCAGGGTTGTGGGACTGTACTTGGGGTCAGGGTTCACGGTTCAGGTGTTGGGCACTGTACTTGGGGTCAGGGGTCAGGGTTCAGGGTTGGGAGACTGTACTTGGGGTCAGGGTTCGGGGTTCAGTGTTGAGGGACTGTACTTGGGGTCAGGGGTCAGGCTTCAGGATTGAGGGACTGTACTTGGGGTCAGAGTTCAGGGTTCAGGGTTGGGGGACTGTACTCGGGGTCAGAGTTCAGGGTTGGCGGACGGTACTTGGGGTCAGAGGTCAGTGTTCAGGGTTGAGGGACTGTACTTAGGGTCAGAGTTCAAAGTTGGGGGACTGTACTTGGCGTCAGGGTTCAGGGTTGGGGGACTGTACTAGTGGTCAGGGTTCACGGTTGGGGGATTGTACTTGGGGTCAGGGTTCAGGGTTCAGGTTTGAGGAACTGTACTTGGGGTCTGAGTTCAGGGTTGGGGACTGTACTTGGGGTCAGGGGTCAGGGTTCAGGGTTGGGGGACTGTACTTGGGGTCAGAGTTCAGGGTTGGGGACTGTACTTGGGGTCAGGGGTCAGTGTTCAGTGTTGGGGGACTGTACTTGGTGTCAGAGTTCAGGGTTCAGTGTTGGGGGACTCTACTTGGGGTCAGAGTTCAGGGGTCAGGGTTGGGGGACTGTACTTGGGGTCAGGGGTCAGGGTTCAGTGTTGGGGGACTGTGCTTGGGGTCAGAGTTCAGGGTTCAGGGTTGGGGACTGTACTTGGGGTCAGAGTTCAGGGGTCAGGGTTGGGGGACTGTACTTGGGGTCAGGGGTCAGGGTTCAGGGTGAGGGACTGCACTTGGGGTCAGAGTTCTGGGTTCAGGGTTGGGGGACTGTACTTGGGTACGGAGTAAGGGTTCAGGGTTGGGGGAATGTACTTGGGGTCAGGGTTCAGGGTTGAGGGACTGTACTTGGGGTCAGGGTTCGGGGTTGGGGGACTGTACTCGGGGTCAGAGTTCAGGGTTCAGGGTTGGGGGACTTTACTTGGGGTCAGGGTTCAGGGTTCGGGAACTGTACTTGGGGTCAGAGTTCAGGGTTCAGTGTTGGGGGACTCTACTTGGGGTGAGGGTTCGTGGTTCAGGGTTGGGGGACTGTACTTCGGGTCAGAGTTCAGGGGTCAGCGTTGGGGGACTGTCCTTGGGGTCAGGGAGCAGCGTTCAAGTTTGGGGGCTGTACTTGGGGTCAGGGGTCAGGGTACAGGGTTGGGGGACTGTACATGGGGTCAGAGTTCAGGGTTCAGGGTTAGTGGACTGTACTCGGGGTCAGGGTTCAGGGTTCAGGGTTCAGGGTTGGGGGACTGTACTCGGGGTCAGGGTTCAGGGTTGGGGGACTGTACTTGGGGTCAGCGTTCAGGGTTGGGGGACTGTACTTGGGGTCAGAGTTCTGGGTTCAGGGTTGGGGGACTGTAGTTGGGGTCAGAGTTCAGGTTTGGGGGACTGTACTTGGGGTCAGAGTTCAGGGTTCAGGGTTAGTGGACTGTACTTGGAGTCAGGGATCAGGGTTCAGTGTTTGGGGACTGTACTCGGGGTCAGGGTTCCGGGTTCAGGGTTGGGCGACTGTACTTGGGGTCAGGGTTCAGGGTTGGGGGACTGTACTCGGGGTCAGGGTTCCGGGTTCAGGGTTGGGGGACTGTACTCGGGGTCAGGGTTCAGGGTTCAGGGTTCAGGGTTGGGGGACTGTACTTGGGGTCAGCGTTCAGGGTTGGGGGACTGTACTTGGGGTCAGAGTTCTGGGTTCAGGGTTGGGGGACTGTAGTTGGGGTCAGAGTTCAGGTTTGGGGGACTGTACTTGGGGTCAGAGTTCAGGGTTCAGGGTTAGTGGACTGTACTTGGAGTCAGGGATCAGGGTTCAGTGTTTGGGGACTGTACTCGGGGTCAGGGTTCCGGGTTCAGGGTTGGGCGACTGTACTTGGGGTCAGGGTTCAGGGTTGGGGGACTGTACTCGGGGTCAGGGTTCCGGGTTCAGGGTTGGGGGACTGTACTCGGGGTCAGGGTTCAGGGTTCAGGGTTCAGGGTTGGGGGACTGTACTCGGGGTCAGGGTTCAGGGTTGGGGGACTGTACTTGGGGTCAGGGTTCAGGGTTGGGGGACTGTACTTGGGGTCAGAGTTCTGGGTTCAGGGTTGGGGGACTGTAGTTGGGGTCAGAGTTCAGGTTTGGGGGACTGTACTTGGGGTCAGGGTTCGGGGTTCAGTGTTGAGGGACTGTACTTGGGGTCAGGGTTCAGGGTTGGGGGACTGTACTCGGGGTCAGGGTTCCGGGTTCAGGGTTGGGGGACTGCACTCGGGGTCAGGGTTCAGGGTTCAGGGTTCAGGGTTGGGGGACTGTACTCGGGGTCAGGGTTCAGGGTTGGGGGACTGTACTTGGGGTCAGGGTTCAGGGTTGGGGGACTGTACTTGGGGTCAGGGAGCAGCGTTCAAGTTTGGGGGCTGTACTTGGGGTCAGGGGTCAGGGTACAGGGTTGGGGGACTGTACTTGGTGTCAGAGTTCAGGGTTCAGGGTTAGTGGACTGTACTTGGAGTCAGGGATCAGGGTTCAGTGTTGGGGGACTGTACTCGGGGTCAGGGTTCAGGGTTGGGGGACTGTACTTGGGGTCAGAAGTCAGGTTTCAGGCTTGGCGGACTGTACTTGGGGTCAGAGTTCAGGGTTCAGGGTTGGTGGACTGTACTTGGGTTCAGGGTTCGGGATTCAGGGTTGGGGGACTGTACTTGGGGTCAGAGTTCAGGGTTGGGGGACTGTACTTGGGGTCAGGGTTCAAGGTTGGGGGACCGTACTTGGGGTCAGAGTTCAGGGTTGGGGGACGGCACTTGGGGCAGAGTTCAGGGTTCAGAGTTGGGGGTCTGTACTTGGGGTTAGGTTCAGGGTTGGGGGACTGTACTTGGGGTCAGGGGTCAGTGTTCAGGGTTGAGGGACTGTACTTGGGGTCAGGGTTCAGGGTTGGGGGACTGTACTTGTAGTCAGGGTGCGGGGTTCAGGATTGGGGGACTGTACTTGGGGTCAGGGGTCAGGGTTCAGGGTTGGGGGACTGTACTTGGTGTCAGGGTTCAGGGTTGGGGGACTGTCCTTGGGGTCAGGGTTCAGGATTCAAAGTTGTGGGACTGTACTTGGGGTCAGAGTTCAGGGTTCAGGGTTGTGGGACTGTACTTGGGGTCAGGGGTCAGCGTTCGGGGTTGGGGGACTGTACTTGGGGTCAGAGTTCAGGGTTCAGGGTTGGGGGACTGTACTTGGGGTCAGAGATCAGGGTTCAGGCTTGGGGGACTGTACTTGGGGTCAGGGTTCAGGGTTGAGGGACTGTACTTGGGGTCAGGGTTCAGGGTTGGGGGACTGTACTTGGGGTCAGAAGTCAGGTTTCAGGCTTGAGGGACTGTACTTGGGGTCAGAGTTCATGGTTCAGGGTTGTGGGACTGTACTTGGGGTCAGGGTTCAGGGTTGAGGGACTGTACTTGGGGTCAGGGTTCAGGGTTGGGGGACTGTGCTTGGGGTCAGAAGTCATGGTTCAGGGTTGGGGGACTGTACTTGGGTTCAGGGTTCGGGATTCAGGGTTGGGGGACTGTACTCGGGGTCAGAGTTCAGGGTTGGGGGACAGTATTGCCGTCAGGGGTCAGGGTTCGCGGTTGGGGGACTTTACTTGGGGTCAGAGTTCAGGGTTCAGGGTTGGGGGACTGTACTTGGGGTCAGGGTTCAGGGTTGGGGGACTCTACTTAGGGTCAGGGTTCAGGGTTGGGGGACAGTACTTGGGGTGAGGGGTCAGGATTCAGTGTTGGGGGACTGTACTCGGGGTCAGAGTTCAGGGTTCAGGGTTGGGGGACTGTACTTGGCGTCAGGGGTCAGGGTTCAGGGTTGGGGGACTGTACTTGGGGTCAGAAATCAGGTTTCAGGCTTGGGGGACTGTACTTGGGGTCAGAGTTCAGCGTTGGGGGTCTGTACTCGGGGTCAGAGTTCAGGGTTCAGGGTTGGGGGACTGTACTTGGTGTCAGGGTTCAGGGTTCGGGGACTGTACTTGGGGTCAGGGTTGAGTGTTGGGGGACTGTACTTGGGGTCAGAGTTCAGGGTTCAGGGTTGGGGACTGTACTTGGTGTCAGGGTTCAGGGTTGGGGGACTGTACTTGGGGTGAGAGTTCAGGGTTCAGGGTTGGGGGACTGTACTTGGGGTCAGAGTTCGGGGTCACGTTGTGGGGATGTTCTTGGGGTCAGAGTTCAGGGTTAAGTGTTGGGGGACTGTACTTGCGGTCAGTGTTCAGGGTTCAGTGCCGGGGGACTATACATGGGGTCAGGGGTCAGGGTTCAGGGTTGTGGGACTGTACTCGGGGTCAGGGTTCAGGGTTGGGCGACTGTACTTGGGGTCAGGGTTCAGGGTTCAGTGTTGGGGGACTGTACTTGGGGTCAGTGTTCAGGGTTCAGGGTTGGGGGACTGTCCTTGGGGTCATGGGTCAGGGTTCAGGGTTGGGGGACTGTACTTGGGGTCAGGGTTCAGGTTTGGGGGACTGTACTCGGGGTCTGGGTTCAGGATTCAGGGTTGGGGGACTGTACTTGGGGTCAGGGGTCAGGGTTCAGTGTTGGGGGACTGTACTTGGGGTCAGGGTTCAGGGTTGGGGGACTGTACTTGGGGTCAGGGGTCAGGGTTCAGGGTTGGGGGACTGTACTTGGGGTCAGGGTTCGGGGTTCATGGTTGGGGACTGTACTTGTTGTCAGGGTTCAGGGTTGGGGGACTGTACATGGGGTCAGGGTTCGGGGTTCAGGGTTGGGTACTGTACTCGGGGCCAGTGTTCAGGGTTCAGGGTTGTGGGACTGTATTTGGGGTCAGGGGTCAGTGTTCAGGTTTGGGGGACTGTACTTGGGGTCAGAGTTCAAGGTTCAGTGTTGGAGGACTGTCATTGGGGTCAGGGTTTGAGGTTCAGGGTTGGGGGTCTGTGCTTGGGGTCAGGGGTCAGGGTTCAGTGTTGAGGGACTGTACTTGGGGTCAGAGTCCAGGGTTAAGGGTTGGGGGACTGTACTTGGGGTCAGGGGTCAGGATTCAGGGTTGGGGGACTGTATTTGGGGTCAGAGTTCAGGGTTCAGGTTTGGGGGACTGTACTTGGGGGCAGTGTTAAGGATTGGGCGACTGTACTTGGGGTCAGGGGTCAGCTTTCAGGGTTGGGGGACGGTACTTTGGGTCAGAGTTCAGGGTTCACGGTTGGGGGACTGTACTTCGGGTCAGGGTTCGGGATTCAGGGTTGCGGGACTGTACTCGGGGTCAGGGTTCAGGGTTCAGGAGTGGGGGACTGTACTTGGGGTCAGGGTTCAGGTTTGGGGGACTGTACTTGGGGTCAGGGTTCGGGGTTGGGGGACAATTCTTGGGTCAGAGTTCAGGGTTCAGGGTTGTTGGACTGTACACGGGGTCAGGGTTCAGGGTTGGGGGACTGTACTTGGGGTCAGGGTTCGGGGTTGGGGGACTGTACTTGGGGTCAGGGTTCAGGGTTCAGGGTTGGCGGACTGTACTTGGGGTCAGAGTTCAGGGTTGGGGGACTGTACTTGGGGTCAGGGTTCAGGGTTGGGGGACTGTACTTGGCGTCAGAGTTCAGGGTTGGGGGACGGCACTTGGGGCAGAGTTCAGGGTTCCGAGTTGGGGGTCTGTACTTGGGGTTAGGTTCAGGGTTGGGTGCCTGTACTTGGGGTCAGGGGTCAGGATTGGGTGACTGTACTTGAGGTCAGGGGTCAGGGTTCAGGGTTGGGAGACTGTTCTTGGGGTCAGGGTTCGGTGTTCAGTGTTGAGGGACTGTACTTGGGGTCAGAGTTCAGGGTTCAGGGTTGGGGGACTGTACTCGGGGTCAGAGTTCAGGGTTGGGGGACTGTACATGGGGTCAGAGGTCAGGGTTCAGGGTTGGGGGACTATACTTGGGGTCAGAGTTCAGGGTTCAGGTTTGGGGGACTGTACTTGGGGTCAGAGTTCAGGGTTGGGGGACTGTACTTGGGGTCAGGGTTCAAGGTTGGGGGACTGTACTTGGGGTCAGAGTTCAGGTTTGGGGGACGGCACTTGGGGCAGAGTTCAGGGTTCCGAGTTGGGCGTCTGTACTTGGGGTTAGGTCCAGGGTTGGGTGACTGTACTTGGGGGCAGGGGTCAGGGTTCAGTGTTGAGGGACTGTACTTGGGGTCAGGGTTCAGGGTTGGGGGACTGTACTTGGGGTCAGAGTTCAGGGTTCAGGGTTGTGGGACTGTACTTGGGGTCAGAGTTAGGGTTGGGGGACTGTACTTGGGGTCAGAGTTCTGGGTTCAGGATTGGGGGACTGTACTTGGGGTCAGGGTTCAGGGTTGGGGGACTGTACTTGGGTTCAGGGTTCAGGGTTGGGGGACTGTACTTGGGGTCAGAGTTCAGGGTTCAGGCTTGGGGGACTGTACTTGGGGTCAGGGTTCAGGGTTGAGGGACTGTACTTGGGGTCAGGGTTCAGGGTTGGGGGACTGTACTTGGGGTCAGAGTTCAGGGTTGGGGGACTGTGATTGGGTTCAGGGTTCGGGATTCAGGGTTGGGGGACTGTACTCGGGGTCAGAGTTCAGGGTTCAGGGTTGGGGGACTGTATTGCCGTCAGGGGTCAGGGTTCGCGGTTGGGGGACAGTACTTGGGGTCAGAAGTCAGGTTTCAGTGTTGGGGGACTTACTTGGGTTCAGGGTTCTGGATTCAGGGTTGGGGGACTGTACTTGTGGTCAGGGTTCAGGGCTGGGGGTCTGTACTCGGGGCCAGAGTTCAGGGTTCAGGGTTGGGGGACTGTACTGGGGGTCAGGGTTCAGGGTTCGGGGACAGTACTTGGTGTCAGGGTTCAGGATTGGGGGACCCTACTTGGGTTCAGGGTTCTGGATTCAGGGTTGGGGGACTGTACTTGTGGTCAGGGTTCAGGGCTGGGGGTCTGTACTCGGGGCCAGAGTTCAGGGTTCAGGGTTGGGGGACTGTACTTGGGGTCAGGGTTCAGGGTTGGGGGACAGTACTTGGGGTCAGGGGTCAGGGTTTGGGGTTGGGGGACTGTACTTGGGGTCAGGGGTCAGGGTTCAGAGTTGGGGGACTGTACTTGGGGTCAGGGTTCAGGGTTGGGGGACTCTACTTGGGGTCAGGGTTCAGGATCGGGGGACACTACTTGGGGTCAGGGGTCAGGGGTCAGGGTTCAGTGTTGGGGGACTGTACTCGGGGTCAGAGTTCAGGGTTCAGGGTTGGGGGACTGTACTTGGTGTCAGGTGTCAGGGTTCAGGGTTGGGGGACTGTACTTGGGGTCAGAAGTCAGTTTTCAGGCTTGGGGGACTGTACTTGGGGTCAGAGTTCAGGGTTGGGGGTCTGTACTCGGGGTCAGAGTTCAGGGTTCAGGGTTGGGGGACTGTACTTGGGGTCAGGGTTCAGGGTGCAAGGTTTGGGGGCGGTACTTGGTGTCAGGGTTCAGGGTTCGGGGACTGTACTTGGGGTCAGGGTTCAGGGTTGGGGGACTGTACTTGGGGTCAGGGGTCAGATTTGAGTGTTGGGGGACTGTACTTGGGGTCAGGGTTCAGGGTTCAGGGTTGGGGACTGTACTTGGTGTCAGGGTTCAGGGTTGGGGGACTGTACTTGGGGTGAGAGTTCAGGGGTCAGGGTTGGGGGACTGTACTTGGGGTCTGGGGTCAGGGTTCGGGGTTGGGGGACTGTACCTGGGGTCAGAGTTCAAGGTTCAGGGTTGGGGGACTGTACTTGGGGTCAGAGTTCAAGGTTCAGTGTTGGGGGACTGTCATTGGGGTCAGGGTTTGGGGTTCAGGGTTGGGGGTCTGTGCTTGGGGTCAGGGGTCAGGGTTCAGTGTTGAGGGACTGTACTTGGGGTCAGAGTTCAGGGTTCAGGGTTGGGGGACTGTACTTGGGGTCAGGGGTCAGGGTTCAGGTTTGGGGGACTGTACATAGGGTCAGGGATCAGGGTTCAGGGTTGGGGAACGGTACCCGGGTCAGGGTTCAGGGTTCGGGGTTGGGCGACTGTACTTGGGGTCAGGGTTCAGGGTTCAGAGTTGGGCGACTGTACTTGGGGTCAGGGTTTGGGGTTGGGTGACTGTACTTGTGGTCAGGGGTCAGGGTTCAGGGTTGGGGGACTGTACTTGGGGTCAGAGCTCGGGGTCACGTTGGGGGGATGTTCTTGGGGTCAGAGTTCAGGGTTCAGGGTTGGGGGACTGTACTTGGGGTCAGGGTTCAGGATTCAAAGTTGTGGGACTGTACTCGGGGTGAGAGTTCAGGGTTCAGGGTTGTGGGACTGTACTTGGGGTCAGGGGTCAGCGTTCGGGGTTGGGGGACTGTACTTGGGGTCAGAGTTCAGGGTTCAGGATTGGGGGACTGTACTTGGGGTCAGGGTTCAGGGTTGGGGGACTGTACTTGGGGTCAGGGTTCAGGGTTGGGGGACTGTACTTGGGGTCAGAGTTCAGTGTTCAGGCTTGGTGGACTGTACTTGGGGTCAGGGTTCAGGGTTGGTGGACTGTACTTGGGGTCAGGGTTCGTTGTTCAGGGTTGGGGGACTGTACTCGGGGTCAGGGTTCAGGGTTCAGGTGTGGGGCACTGTACTTGGGGTCAGGGGTCAGGGTTCAGGGTTGAGGGACTGTACTTGGGGTCAGGGTTCAGGGTTGGGGGACTGTACTTGGGGTCAGACGTCAGGGTTCAGGTTTGGGGGACTGTACTTGGGGCCAGGGGTCAGGGTTCAGGGTTGGGGGACTGTACTTGGGGTCAGAGTTCAGGGTTGGGGGACTGTACTTGGGGTCAGAGTTCAGGGTTGAGGGACTGTACTTGGGGTCAGGGTTCAGAGTTGAGGGACTGTACTTGGGGTCAGGGGTCAGGGTTCGGGGTTGGGGGACTGTACTTGGGGTCAGGGGTCAGGGTTCAGAGTTGGGGGACTGTACTTGGGGTCAGATTTCAGGGTTCAGGGTTGGGGGACTGTACTTGGGGTCAGGGTTCAGGGTTGGGCGACTCTACTTGGGGTCAGGGTTCAGTGTTGGGGGACATTTCTTGGGGTCAGGGGTCAGGGTTCAGTGTTGGGGGACTGTACTCGTGGTCAGAGTTCAGGGTTCAGGGTTGGGGTACTGTACTTGGCGTCAGGGGTCAGGGTTCAGGTTGTGGGACTGTACTTGGGGTCAGAAGTCAGGTTTCAGGCTTCGGGGACTGTACTTGGGGTCATAGTTCAGGGTTCAGGGTTGGGGGACTGTACTTGGGTTCAGGGTTCCGGATTCAGGGTTCGGGGACTGTACTTGGGGTCAGAGTTCAGCGTTGGGGGTCTGTACTCGGGGCCAGAGTTCAGGGTTCAGGGTTGGGGGACTGTACTTGGGGTCAGGGTTCAGGGTGCAAGGTTTGGGGACGGTACTTGGTGTCAGGGTTCAGGGATCGGGGACTGTACTTGGGGTCAGGGTTCAGGGTTGGGTGACTGTACTTGGGGTCAGGGGTCAGGGTTGAGTGTTGGGGGACTGTGCTTGGGGTCAGAGTTCAGGGTTCAGGGTTGGGGACTGTACTTGGTGTCAGGGTTCAGGGTTGGGGGACTGTACTTGGGGTGAGAGTTCAGGGGTCAGGGTTGGGGGACTGTACTTGGGGTCTGGGGTCAGGGTTCGGGGTTGGGGGACTGTACCTGGGGTCAGAGTTCAGGGTTCAGGGTTCGGGGACTCTACTTGGGGTGAGGGTTCAGGGTTCAGGTGTGGGGCACTGTACTTGGGGTCAGGGATCAGGGTTGAGGGACTGTACTTGTGGTCAGGGTTCATGGTTCAGGGGACTGTATTTGGGGTCAGAGTTCAGGGTTGGGGGACTGTACTTGGGGTCAGAGTTCAGGGTTGGGGGACTGTAATTGGGTTCAGAGGTCAGGGTTCAGGGTTGGGGGACTGTACTTGGGGTCAGAGTTCAGGGTTGGGGGACTGTACTTGGGGTCAGGGTTCAAGGTTGGGGGACCGTACTTGGGGTCAGAGTTCAGGGTTGGGGGACGGCACTTGGGGCAGAGTTCAGGGTTCAGAGTTGGGGGTCTGTACTTGGGGTTAGGTTCAGGGTTGGGGGACTGTACTTGGGGTCAGGGGTCAGTGTTCAGGGTTGAGGGACTGTACTTGGGGTCAGGGTTCAGGGTTGGGGGACTGTACTTGTAGTCAGGGTGCGGGGTTCAGGATTGGGGGACTGTACTTGGGGTCAGGGGTCAGGGTTCAGGGTTGGGGGACTGTACTTGGTGTCAGGGTTCAGGGTTGGGGGACTGTCCTTGGGGTCAGGGTTCAGGATTCAAAGTTGTGGGACTGTACTTGGGGTCAGAGTTCAGGGTTCAGGGTTGTGGGACTGTACTTGGGGTCAGGGGTCAGCGTTCGGGGTTGGGGGACTGTACTTGGGGTCAGAGTTCAGGGTTCAGGGTTGGGGGACTGTACTTGGGGTCAGAGATCAGGGTTCAGGCTTGGGGGACTGTACTTGGGGTCAGGGTTCAGGGTTGAGGGACTGTACTTGGGGTCAGGGTTCAGGGTTGGGGGACTGTACTTGGGGTCAGAAGTCAGGTTTCAGGCTTGAGGGACTGTACTTGGGGTCAGAGTTCATGGTTCAGGGTTGTGGGACTGTACTTGGGGTCAGGGTTCAGGGTTGAGGGACTGTACTTGGGGTCAGGGTTCAGGGTTGGGGGACTGTGCTTGGGGTCAGAAGTCATGGTTCAGGGTTGGGGGACTGTACTTGGGTTCAGGGTTCGGGATTCAGGGTTGGGGGACTGTACTCGGGGTCAGAGTTCAGGGTTGGGGGACAGTATTGCCGTCAGGGGTCAGGGTTCGCGGTTGGGGGACTTTACTTGGGGTCAGAGTTCAGGGTTCAGGGTTGGGGGACTGTACTTGGGGTCAGGGTTCAGGGTTGGGGGACTCTACTTAGGGTCAGGGTTCAGGGTTGGGGGACAGTACTTGGGGTGAGGGGTCAGGATTCAGTGTTGGGGGACTGTACTCGGGGTCAGAGTTCAGGGTTCAGGGTTGGGGGACTGTACTTGGCGTCAGGGGTCAGGGTTCAGGGTTGGGGGACTGTACTTGGGGTCAGAAATCAGGTTTCAGGCTTGGGGGACTGTACTTGGGGTCAGAGTTCAGCGTTGGGGGTCTGTACTCGGGGTCAGAGTTCAGGGTTCAGGGTTGGGGGACTGTACTTGGTGTCAGGGTTCAGGGTTCGGGGACTGTACTTGGGGTCAGGGTTGAGTGTTGGGGGACTGTACTTGGGGTCAGAGTTCAGGGTTCAGGGTTGGGGACTGTACTTGGTGTCAGGGTTCAGGGTTGGGGGACTGTACTTGGGGTGAGAGTTCAGGGTTCAGGGTTGGGGGACTGTACTTGGGGTCAGAGTTCGGGGTCACGTTGTGGGGATGTTCTTGGGGTCAGAGTTCAGGGTTAAGTGTTGGGGGACTGTACTTGCGGTCAGTGTTCAGGGTTCAGTGCCGGGGGACTATACATGGGGTCAGGGGTCAGGGTTCAGGGTTGTGGGACTGTACTCGGGGTCAGGGTTCAGGGTTGGGCGACTGTACTTGGGGTCAGGGTTCAGGGTTCAGTGTTGGGGGACTGTACTTGGGGTCAGTGTTCAGGGTTCAGGGTTGGGGGACTGTCCTTGGGGTCATGGGTCAGGGTTCAGGGTTGGGGGACTGTACTTGGGGTCAGGGTTCAGGTTTGGGGGACTGTACTCGGGGTCTGGGTTCAGGATTCAGGGTTGGGGGACTGTACTTGGGGTCAGGGGTCAGGGTTCAGTGTTGGGGGACTGTACTTGGGGTCAGGGTTCAGGGTTGGGGGACTGTACTTGGGGTCAGGGGTCAGGGTTCAGGGTTGGGGGACTGTACTTGGGGTCAGGGTTCGGGGTTCATGGTTGGGGACTGTACTTGTTGTCAGGGTTCAGGGTTGGGGGACTGTACATGGGGTCAGGGTTCGGGGTTCAGGGTTGGGTACTGTACTCGGGGCCAGTGTTCAGGGTTCAGGGTTGTGGGACTGTATTTGGGGTCAGGGGTCAGTGTTCAGGTTTGGGGGACTGTACTTGGGGTCAGAGTTCAAGGTTCAGTGTTGGAGGACTGTCATTGGGGTCAGGGTTTGGGGTTCAGGGTTGGGGGTCTGTGCTTGGGGTCAGGGGTCAGGGTTCAGTGTTGAGGGACTGTACTTGGGGTCAGAGTCCAGGGTTAAGGGTTGGGGGACTGTACTTGGGGTCAGGGGTCAGGATTCAGGGTTGGGGGACTGTATTTGGGGTCAGAGTTCAGGGTTCAGGTTTGGGGGACTGTACTTGGGGGCAGTGTTAAGGATTGGGCGACTGTACTTGGGGTCAGGGGTCAGCTTTCAGGGTTGGGGGACGGTACTTTGGGTCAGAGTTCAGGGTTCACGGTTGGGGGACTGTACTTCGGGTCAGGGTTCGGGATTCAGGGTTGCGGGACTGTACTCGGGGTCAGGGTTCAGGGTTCAGGAGTGGGGGACTGTACTTGGGGTCAGGGTTCAGGTTTGGGGGACTGTACTTGGGGTCAGGGTTCGGGGTTGGGGGACAATTCTTGGGTCAGAGTTCAGGGTTCAGGGTTGTTGGACTGTACACGGGGTCAGGGTTCAGGGTTGGGGGACTGTACTTGGGGTCAGGGTTCGGGGTTGGGGGACTGTACTTGGGGTCAGGGGTCAGGGTTGAGTGTTGGGGGACTGTGCTTGGGGTCAGAGTTCAGGGTTCAGGGTTGGGGACTGTACTTGGTGTCAGGGTTCAGGGTTGGGGGACTGTACTTGGGGTGAGAGTTCAGGGGTCAGGGTTGGGGGACTGTACTTGGGGTCTGGGGTCAGGGTTCGGGGTTGGGGGACTGTACCTGGGGTCAGAGTTCAGGGTTCAGGGTTCGGGGACTCTACTTGGGGTGAGGGTTCAGGGTTCAGGTGTGGGGCACTGTACTTGGGGTCAGGGATCAGGGTTGAGGGACTGTACTTGTGGTCAGGGTTCATGGTTCAGGGGACTGTATTTGGGGTCAGAGTTCAGGGTTGGGGGACTGTACTTGGGGTCAGAGTTCAGGGTTGGGGGACTGTAATTGGGTTCAGAGGTCAGGGTTCAGGGTTGGGGGACTGTACTTGGGGTCAGAGTTCAGGGTTGGGGGACTGTACTTGGGGTCAGGGTTCAAGGTTGGGGGACCGTACTTGGGGTCAGAGTTCAGGGTTGGGGGACGGCACTTGGGGCAGAGTTCAGGGTTCAGAGTTGGGGGTCTGTACTTGGGGTTAGGTTCAGGGTTGGGGGACTGTACTTGGGGTCAGGGGTCAGTGTTCAGGGTTGAGGGACTGTACTTGGGGTCAGGGTTCAGGGTTGGGGGACTGTACTTGTAGTCAGGGTGCGGGGTTCAGGATTGGGGGACTGTACTTGGGGTCAGGGGTCAGGGTTCAGGGTTGGGGGACTGTACTTGGTGTCAGGGTTCAGGGTTGGGGGACTGTCCTTGGGGTCAGGGTTCAGGATTCAAAGTTGTGGGACTGTACTTGGGGTCAGAGTTCAGGGTTCAGGGTTGTGGGACTGTACTTGGGGTCAGGGGTCAGCGTTCGGGGTTGGGGGACTGTACTTGGGGTCAGAGTTCAGGGTTCAGGGTTGGGGGACTGTACTTGGGGTCAGAGATCAGGGTTCAGGCTTGGGGGACTGTACTTGGGGTCAGGGTTCAGGGTTGAGGGACTGTACTTGGGGTCAGGGTTCAGGGTTGGGGGACTGTACTTGGGGTCAGAAGTCAGGTTTCAGGCTTGAGGGACTGTACTTGGGGTCAGAGTTCATGGTTCAGGGTTGTGGGACTGTACTTGGGGTCAGGGTTCAGGGTTGAGGGACTGTACTTGGGGTCAGGGTTCAGGGTTGGGGGACTGTGCTTGGGGTCAGAAGTCATGGTTCAGGGTTGGGGGACTGTACTTGGGTTCAGGGTTCGGGATTCAGGGTTGGGGGACTGTACTCGGGGTCAGAGTTCAGGGTTGGGGGACAGTATTGCCGTCAGGGGTCAGGGTTCGCGGTTGGGGGACTTTACTTGGGGTCAGAGTTCAGGGTTCAGGGTTGGGGGACTGTACTTGGGGTCAGGGTTCAGGGTTGGGGGACTCTACTTAGGGTCAGGGTTCAGGGTTGGGGGACAGTACTTGGGGTGAGGGGTCAGGATTCAGTGTTGGGGGACTGTACTCGGGGTCAGAGTTCAGGGTTCAGGGTTGGGGGACTGTACTTGGCGTCAGGGGTCAGGGTTCAGGGTTGGGGGACTGTACTTGGGGTCAGAAATCAGGTTTCAGGCTTGGGGGACTGTACTTGGGGTCAGAGTTCAGCGTTGGGGGTCTGTACTCGGGGTCAGAGTTCAGGGTTCAGGGTTGGGGGACTGTACTTGGTGTCAGGGTTCAGGGTTCGGGGACTGTACTTGGGGTCAGGGTTGAGTGTTGGGGGACTGTACTTGGGGTCAGAGTTCAGGGTTCAGGGTTGGGGACTGTACTTGGTGTCAGGGTTCAGGGTTGGGGGACTGTACTTGGGGTGAGAGTTCAGGGTTCAGGGTTGGGGGACTGTACTTGGGGTCAGAGTTCGGGGTCACGTTGTGGGGATGTTCTTGGGGTCAGAGTTCAGGGTTAAGTGTTGGGGGACTGTACTTGCGGTCAGTGTTCAGGGTTCAGTGCCGGGGGACTATACATGGGGTCAGGGGTCAGGGTTCAGGGTTGTGGGACTGTACTCGGGGTCAGGGTTCAGGGTTGGGCGACTGTACTTGGGGTCAGGGTTCAGGGTTCAGTGTTGGGGGACTGTACTTGGGGTCAGTGTTCAGGGTTCAGGGTTGGGGGACTGTCCTTGGGGTCATGGGTCAGGGTTCAGGGTTGGGGGACTGTACTTGGGGTCAGGGTTCAGGTTTGGGGGACTGTACTCGGGGTCTGGGTTCAGGATTCAGGGTTGGGGGACTGTACTTGGGGTCAGGGGTCAGGGTTCAGTGTTGGGGGACTGTACTTGGGGTCAGGGTTCAGGGTTGGGGGACTGTACTTGGGGTCAGGGGTCAGGGTTCAGGGTTGGGGGACTGTACTTGGGGTCAGGGTTCGGGGTTCATGGTTGGGGACTGTACTTGTTGTCAGGGTTCAGGGTTGGGGGACTGTACATGGGGTCAGGGTTCGGGGTTCAGGGTTGGGTACTGTACTCGGGGCCAGTGTTCAGGGTTCAGGGTTGTGGGACTGTATTTGGGGTCAGGGGTCAGTGTTCAGGTTTGGGGGACTGTACTTGGGGTCAGAGTTCAAGGTTCAGTGTTGGAGGACTGTCATTGGGGTCAGGGTTTGGGGTTCAGGGTTGGGGGTCTGTGCTTGGGGTCAGGGGTCAGGGTTCAGTGTTGAGGGACTGTACTTGGGGTCAGAGTCCAGGGTTAAGGGTTGGGGGACTGTACTTGGGGTCAGGGGTCAGGATTCAGGGTTGGGGGACTGTATTTGGGGTCAGAGTTCAGGGTTCAGGTTTGGGGGACTGTACTTGGGGGCAGTGTTAAGGATTGGGCGACTGTACTTGGGGTCAGGGGTCAGCTTTCAGGGTTGGGGGACGGTACTTTGGGTCAGAGTTCAGGGTTCACGGTTGGGGGACTGTACTTCGGGTCAGGGTTCGGGATTCAGGGTTGCGGGACTGTACTCGGGGTCAGGGTTCAGGGTTCAGGAGTGGGGGACTGTACTTGGGGTCAGGGTTCAGGTTTGGGGGACTGTACTTGGGGTCAGGGTTCGGGGTTGGGGGACAATTCTTGGGTCAGAGTTCAGGGTTCAGGGTTGTTGGACTGTACACGGGGTCAGGGTTCAGGGTTGGGGGACTGTACTTGGGGTCAGGGTTCGGGGTTGGGGGACTGTACTTGGGGTCAGGGTTCAGGGTTCAGGGTTGGCGGACTGTACTTGGGGTCAGAGTTCAGGGTTGGGGGACTGTACTTGGGGTGAAGGGTCAGAGTTCAGGGTTGGGGGACTGTTCTTGGGGTCAGGGTTCAGGGTTGG